>NW_027325714.1:0-117345 GCF_048418805.1 Vulpes vulpes | reverse complement strand
CATGGAAATCACATTCTCTGACTACCTGCAACTTTTAGAAAGAGCAAAATGATCACTAGAAACATCCAAAATATTTATAAGTGTTGAACACAACTTTTTTTTTTAATATTTTATTTATTTATTCATGAGAGACATAGAGAGAGGCAGAGATACAGGCAGAAAGAGAAGCAGGCTCCATGCAGGGAGCCTGATGTGGGACTCGATCCTGGGTTTCCAGGATCACACCCCGGGCTGCAGACGGCGCTAAACCGCTGTGCCACCAGGGCTGCCCAGAACACAACTTTATGTAATTCATGTAATAAAAAAGAAAAACTCATAATGGATATCAAATTTTATTTAGGAATTAGTGATAATGAAAATATTGCATATCAAATTTCAGGTGGTATAAGTAAAGCAATTAGTAGCTTAAAATGATAATTCTAGGGGAAAAAATACTAAATATTAATGGTACCTGTTGCTCAAGCCAAAAACAAAAGAATTGCCTTATTTCCAGGGTTCCTGGGTAGCTCAGTCAGTTAAGCATCTGACTCTTGATTTTGGCTCGGGTCATGATCGCAGGGTCCTAAGATCCAGTCCTGTACTCGGCTCCATGTTGGGCATGGACCCAGCTTAAGATTCTTTCCCTTTGTCCCCCACTTCTCCTCACCAATCTCTTTCTCTCTCAAAAAAATAATTATCCTATTTCCTCTACTTTTCTCAGCTTTTTTAAAATTTAAATTCAATTAGCCAACATATAGTACATACTTAATTTCAGAAGTAGTGTTCAGTAAATTATCAGTTGCATTTAACACCCAGTGCTCATTATATCACATGCCCCCCTTAATGCCCAGCACCCAATTATTCCACTCCCCCACCCACCTCCCCTCCAGCAATCCTCCGTTCGTTTCCTATAGTCAAGAGTCTGTCATGGTTTTTCTCCCTCTCCGGTGACTTCATATTCAGTTTTCCCTCCGTTATTCTATGATCCTCTGCGCTGTTTCTTATATTCCACATATGCATGAAACCATGTGATTATTGTCTTTCTCTGATTGACTTATTTCACTCAGCATAATACCCTCTAGTCCCATCCATGTAAATGGTAAATATTTATCCTTTCTGATGGCTGAATAATATTCCATTGTGTGTGTGTGTGTATTTAATACATATACATACCACCTCTGCTTTTCCATTCATCTGTTGATGGACATCTTGGCTCTTCCCACAGTTTGGCTATTGTGGATATTGCCATTATGAACATTGGGGTGCAGGTATCCCTACGGATCAATACATTTTTTCCTTTGGGGTAAATACCTAGTAGTGCAATTGCTGGGTCATAGGGGAGCTCTATTTTAATTTTCTTATACATTTTTTTAAGATTTTATTTGCTTATTCATGAGAGATACAAAGAGAGAAACAAAGACACAGAGGAAGAAGCAGGCTCCCAGCGGAGCCTGATGAGGGGCTTGATCCCAGGACCCTGGGATCATGCCCTGAGCAGAAGGCAGACGCCCAACAGCTGAGACACCCAGGCATCCTGGGTAGCTCTATTTTTAACTTCTTAAGGAACCTCCATACCATTTTCCAGAGTGGCTATACCAGTTTGCATTCCCACCAACAGTGTAAGAGGGTTCCCCTTTCTCTGCATCCTCACCAACATTTGTTGATACCTGTGTTCTTAATTTTAGCCGTTCTGACTGGTGTGAGGTGATATCTCATTGTGGTTTTGATTTGTATTTCCCTGATGCTGAGTGATGTGGAGCATCTTTTCATGTGCCCCTTGGCCATTTGTATATCTTCTTTGGAGAAATGTCTGTTCTTTCAGCTCTTACATTCAGTTCATCAGAAACCTCTACCTCATCCTGTATCTGTCCAACTTTCTACATCTTCTCTGCAACCACTATGGTCCAGGTTACTCTGTTCTCTTGCCTGTGATATTTCAACAGCAATGGTTTCCTGCTGCCTTCTTGCCTTCCTTAGATCCATTCTTCCTGGAGTAGCCATCATGATCTTTAAAAGCATACATTGGATCACATTGCTTCATGTGAAAACTGCTGAGAAGGGTCTGCTCTGTGATTTCAGGACTGGCTTTCTAAAATTATTCTCTTCTATTCTAGTTTTCTGTGTGGGTTCTCTCCTCATACTCACAACACAGTAATCAGTAAATTAGCTGGCTGGAATATGTTCTTATCTAGAGCTCAAGGTCCTCTTCCAAGATTATTCATGTGGTTGGCAATAGTTTTCTTGTAGATATAGGACTGAGGCCACATTTTCTTGCTGCCTGTTGATTAGAATTCTCCTAGTATCTAAAGCCAGCTCTCCAGTCTTCCCTATGTGACTCGCAACTTGGTGTATTTCCTCAAAGGCAGTAGGATACTCTCTCCAACTGGTGAAGATGGATGCTAATATAACATAATGGAATAAAAGTAGTGACTATGCCATATTTTTGCTATGTAATGTAATTCAATCTGGGGAGCACCCATCATATTCACAGGTCCCACCTACACTCAGAACAAAGGGAATAATATATAGGATATGTGTACCAGACAGTGGAGTGGAAATCTTTTTTTTTTTTTTTTAGTTTTTATTTACATTCCAGTTAGTTAACATACAGTGTGATATTAGTTTCAGTGTGCAATACATACAAGTGATTCAGCATTTCCATACAACACCCAGTGTTGATCACAGCAAGTGCACTTCTTAATACCCAACATTTATTTTACCCATCCCTCCCTACTACCTTCCTTCTGGTAACCATCAGTTTATTTTCTATAGTTAAGAGTCTGTTTCTTGGTTTGCCTTCCTCTGTTTTTATTTTCCCTTTGGTTTTTTTTGTTTTGTTTTGTTTCTTACATTCCATATGTAAGTGGAATCATATGGTATTTCTCTTTCTCTGAATTATTTCACTCAGCATAATACTCTATGGCTTTATCCATGTTGTTGCAAATGGCAGGATTTCATTCTTTTTTATGGCTGAGTAATATTCGTGTGTGTGTGTGTGTGTGTGTGTGTGCGTGTACACACCACATATTCTTTATTCATTCATCTGTTGATGGACCCTTGGGCTGTTTCCATAATTTGGCTATTGTAGATAATGCTGCTATAAACATATAGTGAATGTATCCCTTTGAATTCGTATTTTTGTATTGTATTCCTTGGGTAAATATCTAGTAGTGCCATTGCTAGATACTAAGGTAGTTCTATTTTTAATTTTTTGAGAAGCCTCCATACTGTTTTCCAGAGTGGCTGCATCAGTTTGGATTCTCACCAACAGTGCAAGAGGGTCCCCCTTTCTCCTTTCTCCATATCTCCATAACCTTTCTTGTGTCAGTGAGAATCTTGAGGTCATGCTAGAATTCTGTTTTCCACAGTATTCTTTTTAAAGTCTCTCTCTCCTTTTTTTTTTTTTTTTTTTTTTTAAGATTTATGTGTTTATTTATTCTTGAGAGACAGAGAGAGAGAAGTAGAGACATAGGCAGAGGTGGAAGCAGGGTCCCTGCAGGGATCCTGATGCAGGACTTGATCCCAGGATCCCGGGATCATGCCCTGAGCCAAAAGCAGACATTCAACTTCTGAGCCACCCAGGTGTCCCTTAAAGTCTTTTTTGAAAAATTAAAATAGCTATTCTATTACTTTTTTTTAAATGTAATAGTTTATTTATTTTCTGTAATTCCTCCTTGGTGTCTAATCATCATTAGAGTTGATCCCTTGTGTGGTTTCCACTGCTATTTTTCCATTCCTAGAGCACAGCCTAAAACATGGAAGATAATAATCTGCATGTGCAGATACATACATGATATGATGTAAAAAAAATATGGCTAATTGTAAGGGAGGAAAACTAATTTTCCCTTTGCCTTTCTAGATTCTTGGCTGAACAACATCCCCCTCCCCTTAATACAAGATAGATTAATAGGAGAAAAACAGAAATTTAAGAGCATGTATACCTCCTATATACAAGGGAGATTCCTGGGAACATTGACTGACTTGAAATGGCCACTACCTTAATGCCAACTTCAGCTAAAGACAAAAGAAAAATGTTAGGGAATGGGGGAAGGGGCTATTAATTGAAGTTTATCATGAAAAAGACGGTAAACAAGGGTGAAGTTGTCATGCAGATTTAAGTGTTAGTCTTCTCCACCAATAGAGTTTCTAGAAATTAGTCATAATCCTCTTTCTGATACAGAGCAGGAGACACCCTTACAAATGGAGATTTCTCTTATAATTTTTTCTTTAACAAAAGAATGACTTCTACTCCTCTAGTTTCAGAGCTTTTTCTATATCTGCTGTTTCTCTAAAATAATTAGCTCAAGATAATCCTTTTGCCAAAGAGGCATATTTTGGCATTGGCGTATTGTGCTCTTTCATCACACATTTGAGGGAAAAAGCTATTTTTAACTTACAACTTAACACCAGAATGAAATATAGATGAGATATGAAGTGAAATGTAAAGATATAAAGCACACACAATATGAAGTATACACACACATAAATACATTCTTTGCAAACTGAGGAGGTGTAGCTTTGAATGATTGAAATCCAGGACCCATAAAACATAAAAGACTTAATTAGATGATAAACTTCCTGTATATTGAAAAACACCATTAAAAAGTTTTAAAAAGACAACTACAGATTTATAAACTATTTAAAAATATATGCCATATAATTCAATAACAATAATAAATAACAAATGTATACAAAATTTTAAGATAGGCACACATACACAGATTTTTAAAAACAGACCAAGGTTGTTAACAGAAAAATCTCAAAGGAAGAAAGAAAAGGTCCATTGCTAATAAACATGTAAAAAGTGCTATAATTTTCTATCAAAGCAGTAAACATTACGACAATGAGGTACCATTTTTTTCACCTTCTTCTTGGTAAGGTAAAAACCAGGATGCTATTCCACATTGCTGAGAAAATCTTCTTAAACCCAGTCAGTAGGGAGATAAATTGAGATGTTATTTTTGACAAGAAATTAGGCAATCAATATCAAAATTTCTTTTGATCTATTAATTCAGGAGCTTGGAATTAATTAAGCATTATTTAAAATTATTGTTCTAATAAAAAATTAGAAATAAATTCTTCTTTAAATAATATATTCATAAAATGCAACGTAATTATTCATTTAAAATAAATTATTTTATTTTTAATTTAATTTTTTTAAGATTTTATTTATTTATTCATGAGAGACACACAGAGAGAGGCAGAGACATAGGCAGAGGGAGAAGCAGGCTTCTCGCAAGGAGCCTGATGCGTAACTCAATCCTGGACCCCAAGGATCACGACCTATGCTGAAGGCAGATGCTCAACCACTGAGCCACCCAGGTGTCAAAATTATTTATTTTAAAATAATTTAATTTATTCAATTAAAAATAAAATGCTGATATAGATATTTATTTGCTATCAAGTGACCGACATTTGAAATATACACATATGCAAAATTACACAGATAGACATATACAACTAATTTAACATCCTATCTGTCTGAAAGATGAAAGAAGCTTTTGGACCATTTTACTTTATAACACTTCTTTGTTTTTCTGTTTTGTTTTTTTTAATTGTATTTTTTTGAGAGGGAGAAAGGGAGAGGGAGCATGAGCAGAGGGAAGGGCAGAGGGAGAAGCAGACTCACCACTGAGCAGGGAGCCCTGGGAAGCTCCATCCCAGGGGCCTGGGATCATGACCTGACCTGAGCTAAAGGCAGACACTTAACGGTCTGAGTCACCCAAGTGCTCCACTTTTGCTTTAAAAGAAGAAATGAACAAATGAAGCTCCCTGCCCAAAGCTTAAGTAATCAAAGTTAGCACAGCTAACAATAGAAACATTGTTTATATTATTAATGCTTTCTTTGCCTCTCATTATAAATTTGTAGCTTGTACATTGGAAAACATGTTTGAATGTTAGTTTTAATGAAGTCATTTTCAACTAGCCACTAAGCCCTTTAAACTATCATTTCAAATATAAAGCATACAAATATTCAAAATCAGTCAAACATGGAAATGTCAAATACCTAGGATTATTTTTGTCTTTGACACAGGTCTAAATACATAACTACACAGTTTACCTGAACCAAACTCATTATATGGAAAAAATCACTCCTCTCCTCTCAAAGTTTTCAACACTGCTTCTAACGAGATCACCTTAAAGTCTTTTGACCTCAAACCTGTAGACTTGTGGAAATGAATAGGCTAAAGTGGGTTGAAGAGGTTATGATGAAAAGCAAAGCACAGGAAGCACATACTACAGCCTTAAAGCATCCAATGTCAATGTAAAGGACTGGATTACAAACAACCCAAGAAATAATGTGCAGCTCACTATTGCAACAGACACCTATGAAAACACCCCCAATTTTTTCATCCTAGTGACTCTCAAACTTTAGGATGCATGAGAATCATCTGGAGGGTTAAAACACATATTGCTGAGACCCATCCTCAGAGTTCTGATTTGGAATTTGTATTTTCCCAGGTTTCCGGATGCTGCTGGTCCAAGCCCACACTTAGCAAAGCACTGATCTGTTCTAGTCTTCTAGTGTACTACTTAAGAGTTATAGCTTTCTAAAGTGCAAGTAAGAAAATAAGAAGTTTACATCTTATACTTTGCAATAGAAATAGAAACAGGGTATGATTCTGTCCACTTCTGAATCCCAAAACATAGATCAGGATATAGTACACAGAAAATGCTCAATAAGCTTTGTTATTTGGTTGGTTTTTGATTTTTGGTTTGTTTGTTTTTTAACAAATAAATACATTAATTATTAAAGCAATGAATAAATTTTGGATATGAATTTCAGTGAATGACATCCCACATACAAATGAGATATCATTATTTTTTATAGCTTGTGTTTAATATCACAAATTACAGGATACATTGTCAACTTTTATTATTAAATTCCTCCTGTAAGTATCAAAGGACAACTTGTTATTATAATTGAAACTAGTATAGAAAGTGAAATATTAACATGGTTTTGTCTTTGAATAATGTAGGGAATATATAAGCCACAATAACATTACAGGGATAAAAATATCTTTAAAAATATTGACAGGCATGCATTGACTTTCAGTGCTTGAGACTGTCTATTGTGATAAGATCAAAAGTACGTAATTTTTTATAGCCTTCTCTTTGACTAACGTGGGAAAGATGGAAAAAAAAGTTTTATATAGATGAGACTACTTTTGTTACATTTTCTTTTCAAATTTTCATTATTAAGTAACAACACACTGTTGAAAGTGTTTTATGCATTATACTTTGAAAGCAAGAATAAAAATTTTAAAAACAAATCTCTTCCTATTGTAGTTATCTGATTAGATGAATAGCTATTTTTTATGTTTCCTTTTTTAATTATAAAAATATCCCATCCTTCATAAAAAAAATACACAGATAAAATGGAAAGTAAAAACAAAAAAATACATTCAAAACTTTTCACCCTCCTGCCTAACCACAACTTAGCAGATAATATTTTACTTCCTTCTATGAATCTTAAAATATATATTAGCTATCTGCATATTATTAAACATTTTTTTTTAAGGACACACATAGGCTGACATGAAGGGATGGTAAAACTACACATGAAATGGTAACCAAAAGAGAGCTGGAGTGATTATATTTACATTGCATAAAACAAACTTTAAGTGAAAAAAACCTCAGAAGAGACAAAGAAAGTCATAACAATAGTAAAGGGGTCAATTCATCAAGAGGACATAACAGTTGTAAAAATATATGCATTCAACATTGGAGCACTTAAATATATTAAGCAACTATTAACAGCATTGAAGGGAAATAAACAACTGTACAATATTCCACTTTCAACACTGACTAGATCATCCAGACAAGCAATATGGAAACATTAGACTTGAATAACATTAGAAAGCAAATTAATCTAACAGATAATAGCAGAATGAAGGATGATAAAAGTCATCTAGTCATTGCAATAGATGTAGAAAATCTTTTGACAAAATACTCTTTGGTGATAAAAATATTTAATAAAGTAGAAATAGAAGAAAAAATAACATAATCCAGTTATATATGACAAACCTACAACTAACTTAAAGCTCAGTGATAAAAAACAGAAAGCTTTTCCTTTAAGATTAAGAACAAGACAAGAATGCCCATTCTCACTATTCCTATTCAACAAAATACAAGAAGTTTTAGCTTAACAATTAGACAAGAAAAAGAAATTAAAGCCATCCACATTGGAAAGGAAAAAAGTTCAAGTGTTTTTATTTGCTGTTTACATTATCTTATATATAGAAAATCTTAAAAATTCCACAAAATAAATGCCCAAACCAATTAATTTATTAAAGTTAAAGAATACTATGTCACCATACAGAAATCCGTTGCATTTCTGTGCATTAACAATAAACTATCAAAAAAATTCCAGAAATTAAGAAAATTCTAATTACAATAGCATCAAAAAGAATAAAATACTTAGGAATAAATTTAACCATGGAGTTAAAAGGCCTGTACCTTGAAAACTATGAGATATGGATAAAAGAAACTGAAGAAGATGCAAAGAAATGTAATGATACTCTGTTTTTATGGATTAGGAGAGTTAATATTAAATTGTACTTACTACATTTTAGGGATTCACATGATTCCCCTCAAAATTCCAATGGTATTTCTCATAGAAATATAAAAAAAGAACGCATTTTTTTTAAATGACAAAGGTCACAAATAGCCAAAGCAATTTTGAACAAGAAAAGCAAAACTGGAGGCATCATACTCCCTGACTTCAAATTATTTTACAAAGCCACAGTAATCAAAGAAGTATGGGACTGAAATAAAAACAGACATGTAGGCCTATAGAAGAGAGAGCCCAGAAATAAATCCACATATTTATAGTCAACAGATCTTAGACAAGGGTGCCAGGAAGACACAGCAAAAAAAGGATAGTCTTCAGATGCCTTGGTGGCTAAGAAAGTTCAGTGTCTGACTGTGTTCTGGCTTGGGTTGTGACCTCAGGGTCATGGGATCAAGCTCTGCATCAGTTTGCTTGAGTTTCTCTACCACTCCCGCTGTCTTTCCCCTGGCTCACAACGCTCTCTCCAATAAATAAATAAATAAATAAATAAATAAATAAATAAATAAATAAATAAATGGAGAGTCTCTAAATAAATGATCATTGCAGAAACTGGTTATCCATATGCAGAAAACATAACATACCGTAAGTGTCCAAAAATACACACTATATACAAAAATTAATCAAAATAAAATTTTTAAATAGAATACATGAAAATATAGAAGTACTATAATAAAACATACAGAATAAGTGTCTTGATATTGGGCAATCATTTTTTGGATATGACCCCAAAAGCACAGGTAATGAAAGCAAAAAATAGACAAATGGTACTGCATCCAACTAAAAAACTTCAGCAAAGTAAAGGAAGCATTCAACTTGTGGAAAGACAACCTACAAAATGGAAGAAAATATTTGCAAAACACATATCTGATAAATATATAAGGAACTCATGGATCGCAATATCAAAAAACAAATTACCTGATTAAAAAGGACTTTATCCAAAGAAAGCATACAAATGGCCTACGGGTACATGAAAATGTGCTCAACATCATTAATCATCACAGAAATGCAAATCAAAACCACAATTAGTTATTACCTCACACCTGTTAAAATGGCTGTTGTTGAAAAGACAAAAGATAACAAGCATCTGTGAAGATGTGGAAAGAAAAAAAACCCTTATACACTGTTGGTGGGAATGTAAATTAGTATAGCCACTATGGACAGCAGTATCAAAGTGCCTCAAAAGTTAAAAATAAAACTGCAATATGATCCAGCCATCCTACTTTTGGGTATATATCCAAAGAATTTGAATTTGGTATCTTCAAGAGATATTTGCACTCCCATGTTCATTGAATCATTATTCACAATGGCCAGGATATGGAAACAATTTAAGTGTCATTTGACAGATGAATGAGTAAGGAAAATGTGGTAAATGTATAGAGTGGACTTTTATTCAGCCTTAAAAAAAGAGGTAAGTAAACTCTGCCATTTGCTGCAACTTGATGAAGCCAGTAGACATTATGCTAAATGAAATAAGCCAAACACAGAAAAACAAACTCTATGATCTCACTTATATGTGGATTCTAAAAATGTCCAACTCATGAAAGCAGAGAGTAAAATTGTATTTGCCAGGGATTGGAAGGTGGGGGAAATGGGGAGATACTGGTCAAAGGGGACAAAGATTCTGTTAATGCAAGGTGAATATATTCCGGAGATCTAATGCACAGCATGATGACTAGTTTATAATGCTGGGTTGTGTACTTGAATTTGCTAAGAGTAGATCTTAAGTGTTCTCACAATACACAGAATAATGTAGTAATTATGTAAAGTGATGATATGTAAATTAGCTGGATTGTGATGTTTTTCACAGAAAGAGAAAAAAATATGTATATCGAAACATCACATTGTGCACCTTAAATACATACAATTATTATTTGTCAATGTTACCTCAACAAAACTGATAAGAATAAAACGTAGTTCTAATAGATATATACGTATTAAATGTGTGTATAAGTATATATATTGTTTTATGTTCTATCACCTACATTTTTAAAAATCTGGAAAAAAAGCCTATTAGGCCTGGGAAAGGATAATAATAATAATATTTAAAAACGTGCCTCATACAGATATAATACTATGTATTATAAAGTTTATTTAACTCTATTAAGGAGGGAACTGGTAAGATGTTAACAACCCTTCAAAGGAGAATCCAAAGGAACCACACATTTATATATCAGAAACATTGAAGGAATATGCAAATAGAGGCAAAATTGGCTTCTTTCACATTGGGAGAGGGAAGTAAATTGAACCTCTACAGGACAGAATTAGCATATCTATAAACAAGATTTTGCATTGTTATCAATTATCTATAATTTAGAGTTTTAAAATAGCTCAAAAGCAATATAATGCTGGAATTGAATAACCAAGATGTGTGAGCTCTAACAATGCATAATTTTCCACTGAAGCACAAATTTCCCCCAACAAAACAAGTAGAAAAAAACACATTTTATTACACATACCAGTTAAATCTTTTTCAGCCAACTTTTAATAGGTTATCCATGGTAACAACTAGAAGTGTTCCTTTATGTTTCAAACTTTTTATTTGAATTTCGCACACATATTCATATAGTCACGCACACATATTCTTTCTAGAATGTAGCATGTACAAGATGCAACATGTAGAACATTCATATTGTTGCTACATATTCCTAGAATTGAACACAGTAAATGATGCTTAGAAACTTGCAAAATATAATCTGTGATGCTAAGATCTAGAATTCAGCTTCCCCCTAAAATGGCACCATTTTCTTCTACTCCTGAATATTCTGAATTTAGGACTGATGTGGAACTAGTCACAGTCCCGTGAGAATAGTGGTTTTGTGAATTGATGCTCACCTGAGATATGATCTGAAAATTAGTTGTTTTCACTGTTCGTTGTAGGTTCTGCCCGTAGGGGGCAGGGGGGGAGTAAAATGTATTAAAGGAAAAAAAGTAGGAAATGAAATGAATATAACCATATCAAAAATACCTCACCTGTCTCGAGTGACATTCTCTTTCCTAAATGGAAACACTGACCTTCACCCAAACTTCTTTTTGCTTACTTGTTAGATCTACGGTCTAAATATAGCCCAAGCTTAGCCATTTTTCCAGAATCTGCAGGAGTTGCCTGCTGCCACATCTAACTTTGAAATGATAATCCTTTGACAGCCCTTCTGTTACTTGTTTAGTCTTTACATTCTGATGCACCCAAATTTGCAGTCATCCAGGTGGAATCAAAATCTGGAGGTGATTTATCACTTTGAAGAAACTAGACATATTCTTTCATAGTCCTTTCTTCTTTTTTTCCTCCCCTTCCAGAATTCCTACCCCTAGAGACAAAGGAATGTATAAACTTGACAAACAATAAATCAGTAAATGAAATCAGCATCTCAGATAGGAAGAGTTTCTGACTCAGAAAAACAAAAAGAAGTTCAAAAAAGAAACAACCTGATTAGTTTCATTAGCATTTCAATAGAATTTGGGCCTTCAGAAGAGGGTGGAGTAAGATTCCACCAAGTGTCATTGAAAATGAACACTTTGGAACTCTTGACAAGCTGGAGAAGAAGGTAATCATTTTACTTAATTTGTTTTTAGGTTCACTCATTTAAAAGAACTAACAGTTCCATTGCTCTTGGCAAAATACAACTGTGATTGCAGCTTTTCTATTCACTGCACTGGAAATATCAGTGAGTGTCTCCAACTGAGAGTGAGATATTGGCAGTATATCCACATATTTTGTGCTTATACATATTATTTTTCTCCTCTGCCCTTTGATAGTCCAATTTTGATAAACTTCAAAAAAATTGTAAATAATACAATCAACCAAATCATTGTCTTGTAAGAGTATAGACACAAATGAATATATTAATTCAACAACCTAGAGTATGCTGAGTTGTACTAATCACACCAATGGGTGTTTAATGTGGTTAATTTTAGACACAGCAGGATTTAACCATGTATATACTCCGATGCTACACAATTCTGCATAAGGAGGCATTTGAGCATGAACATAACAAATTATATACTCCTTGTATTATATATAGTTTCTTTTCTTCAAATAGCTCTCCTAATCATGCATGATAGTTAAATAATTAAACACTAACTTGTTTATATACAAAAGTTGAGAATTGATTTCCATTCACACTATGTCATAAACCCCTGAATATTGTATCTTTTTGATAGTATTTTTGATAGCATCTTTTTAGAAATTTTAAATATTTTAGAATTTATTTTTGTTGAAAAACAAAGTACATGTATTCACTTTATTTGGACTGCTGCCTTTTTTTTTTTTTTTTTTTTTCCGAAAGAGAGTTGGAATCATTTAAAAGGATCAAAATGGAGTCATGGAATCATGAAGAGGCAGCACATGGGTGATATATTTGGTTCTTGTTTCTCAACTCTTAGCTATTTGGATAAGGAATAAGAATAATGTAAGACAAAAGAAAAATCAATAATGATATAGTAATGCAACATTAATATAGTACTAACATAACCTAATATTGAAGGAGTTATCTCATTATTAAATGTCCTATTTAGAGTGTATATATGATGTAGGAATTATATAAAATATTTGTCTATGAACAACAAATGAAAGATGAACAAAAATAAAAATACATAGACTAACAGTTATGAAGAATTTAAGCATTTTAATTTATTTTCTAATGAAAATAATATTTAAGATGTAATAAAGTAGTCCCATTCTCCTTATGACATGGATATCAGCTATGATAATATGCAAATTTAGCAATTCTGTAATCAGTATGCTGTACATCTAGTATTGTGCTTGGACTTGTAGAGAGAAAACATAGTATAAAATGCCTACCATAAAATTTATTCCAGTTTAGCTTAGAGAACATTAAAAGCTCACTTTGGACTGTAACTAAGAATGCTACAAAAGAATAACTCCTTTTCCAGTTCTCAATCAATTTGCAGTGGTGATACGTGGCTGATGTACACAAGCTATTGGGTGCCTTTGTACCACCAAAATAAGCAGAACCATAATACAGCTACTATTTAAGGAATACTTTCTATATGCCAGGTGCTGAGTTAATCATTTCGCATTCCTTATTTAACACTCAAAATAACCTTTAGAGTTATTTTCTTACACCTTTCAACAAATAAGGAAAATTGCAGAGATGAAGCACATTTCTCAGTCTCACAGGTATTAAACATTAGAAGAAGGTTGCAAATACCATTCTATTTGTGCCCACCCCCTGCACCCTTTATCACTCTATGAAGCCCCTTCTACAGAGTAGCATGGAGTGTGACTCGGGAGGACAGGGGGAAGACACAACTGAAAGGAACTGGGTGGGGGGAGGTGAGTGAGAGGAGAGAAATAACATGACACTCAAGGCATAGACTTTTTGCTCATCTGAGCTAAATTCTACATGGACAGAAAGATAACTTGATGGGAAAGATAAATAGTTTATGTCATTTTCAAAACACTGGTGTGCTCAAAGTTGACTAAATAATAATGTGTTCTTTCTGGCAGTGCAGATTATTTTAAGTGCCATCAGATGGGGAAATATCAGAATCAGGACTTTGGATCCTGGCAGAAAATTTAGGAGGAACAGTTAAGTAAGGTCACAGTGGGCCTGCAGGCTCCAGCTTGACCTTTTGGGTCTGTTTTTGATGAAACTGAGTCATTTTACAGGTTTAATATTTCCTTCCTCCCTAAGCCTTTGGTATGTCAATAACCCTAATAAAAAACAAGGTTATCATAATGATTACATGATTCTCATATCCAATTCGTACATGCCTAGTCCTGCCTATTTTCACCTTGACCAGAGATCTACTCCTCTTTAATAATATACAGAGACTTCAATATTTATAAACAAATCCAAATGAAATCTGAAATTTGCTTTAAAACACTCCAGGAAAAAGTAGTATTGGACTAGATGAAACAGGAATGACCAACTACTGATAGTTCTTGAAGTTCTATAATGACTATAGGAAGGTGCTCTACATTGCTTTTTTTTCCTTTCTTTCTCTAATAAAAATAAATAGAAAAGAGAAAAAGGTATTAGACCAAACACGGAAGTCAGATCAAGATCTATATTGATACCAATATAGATATTTCCATTCTGAATCAACCACGGTTACTTTTGAACTGTTTTGTGTGTGTGTGTGTGGGGGGGGGGTATGTGTATACATAGTTGTACTTTTGAATATGTACCATGCTTAATCAGTCTGTTAAAAAGCATAATTCCTCTCCTGGTATTTTAACTTAAACTTGTATCCCCTCTTGTGTGCTCACTTCTGTAGAAATAATGTTCTCCCCTTTATTTGACATTTTGATACCGAAATTTCACATTATGAATAAAGCAATACATTGGGGAGGATTGAGCTGTGTTTCAGAAACAAGACTGTAAGTCCTCTGTAAGCTATTTTCTCAACAGTCTTAAGTTGAGGAGGATTTAAGGATTTAGTCTGCCTTTCAGCATTAGCTTCTTAAATACTTGCCTGTTCTTTTTATGAGTAAAGAAAGGAATCCTTTACGTGGAAACACAGCATCTGGAATGCCCTAGATTCTGCAAAACATTTAGAAGAAATACAGCAATTCTCTTCCTGAGGCTTGTCATTTTAAGTTTAGACTATTCAAACAGTTCAGTTTCAGTTTTCTTCAATTAATAAAAGGGGAGTTTTCTGAAAATAACTTGGTATGGAACCACTTAGTTTAAATTAAAAATAAAAGAAACTGAAAAGTTTAGGAGAAGAGGTAGTGACAGAAATATATATTTAAAGTGAGAGCTGTAAGTGATAAATGACAAGTAGGGCAGAATGAAAGATGATCTAGAATGAAGACAAGTGACAAAAAGTTGGCAGGTATGCAATGGGCAGCTTACCTACCAACTAGCTCCCACCTTAGGAAGGAAAGACAGTGGGAGACTGGGGTGATAAGGCCAAGGCATGCCCTTTTCCAGCTCACCAGTGTACTGCACATTGATATATCCCAATGCTGGTAATGGTTATCTTTAAAATGAAATTTTTTTTATATGCAAAGGAATAAATCATTAAACTCTACCCTGAAAACTAATAATATACTGTAAGTTAATTGGCTTGAATTTAATTAAAAAATCAAATAAAATGATTTTTTTAATGGAATTTTTAAAATGAAGTTTGGGAACTCTGTGTGTATCCTTCCGTGCATGTACGCATGCACCCACATATGCACCTGTGTGCACTTCCAAATTAGCACTAATGAGTCATGCTTTATAAATATCTCAGGAAAAACAGCCTTAAATATAAGTGCCAATGGCAATTTTTATAACAATTCATTTGTATCAATAATACAAATTACAGAGTTGCCAAACTTCTATGAAAGCACTTTGGCTCTACCAAAGGTATCCAAGAGGCCTGAGTTGCTCCGTTAACCTTTTTTCAGTAGATGGGAGATTTAACAATCAGATGATATTTAATTGCAAATGGATACTTACTATATTCTAAACAAAGCACCAAGGAGAATAAAAGTGATGCAATATTTTTTCTTGTATTTCTTTTTTTTTTTTTTTTTTTTTTAAGATTTTACTTTATTTATTCATGAGAGGCAGAGACATAGGCAGAGGGAGAAACAGGCTCCCTGAAGGGAGCCGGACAGGGGACTGGATCCTAGGACTTCAGGATCACACCCTGGGCCCAAGGCAGGCGCTACAATGCTGAGCCACCCAGGCTTTCCTTTTCTTGTATTTCTTATGCAGGTATTTTGTTTCATCTATACAGAATCTTACATTGTTCCAAATTAGTGTCAGTTTGTCATTAAAACAATAATAAATGAGAAATGAAAATAAATATGAAGTTTTCTATATCACAGAAAAAATACAACTTTTATATATGCCTCACTAATTATAATCATATGTTCTGAATCTCTCTGAGTAGCAAAATTATTAAAATATGTGAGCCTTGATATAAATGAAGCTAATATACAATCCATTCAGAATAATTCAGTGGCAATAAAAATGGACAGAAGGAAAATAAAAGAAAAAAATTCAAGGCAGATCTTTGGTTTTGTGTGTTTATGAGGGCCTGGACTATTTTTTTTTTTAATTTAAAAATTGTTTTAAATGCACTCTGGTGATTGTTTGGTTAAGATATAGCAAAAGATAAGAAATAGTTGCAATCATCAGTGTAAAATGCTGGTCACATTTCATTTTTAATTCACCACACCAAGAAATACAACAGACTAGCAAAGGATCTGAAGGTAAATTGCTATTTCTATTTACTGAATTAAATTTCTATCTCTGAGTAATTAAAAGTTTTGAACTTCGAAGAGTTTTATTTGAACACTAAGCTATAACCTTTTCTTTTTTAATTCTTAGGCTCCCAATTCTCTATCAAGTATCATCTGAGTTACTGTTCAGTATTTTCTGGCTTAACCTTCTTTCTAGAAGAGGATTAGTATGAAGTTAATAATATAATCACATCATCCTAATTGGTGTGGATAAATTATACATCAATTGTGCAATTTTTTAGTATCTAGAGCTCATTTTATATAATTAGAATTCAATTATTTAATTGCTAATTGGAATTAAATCAGGTTATTCGGGTCTCAAGACAATATAGGGTAAATACTTTGCAGAAAATTAAGTCGATATTGTTTCCATGCTTTCAGTATTTACAATATAAAGGGCATGTTATATAAGAATAAAATGAGTCAGGATCGTGAAGGAAAAAGACAGACTAAAAGAAACCTCTAAATCATTAGCTTCCATACACAAAAATCTTGATGCCCTTTACTAATCACTGACTGGGAATGCATTGCTTATTTTTTTTATGAGCCTATCATTATTCAAAACCATTTTAGATTTGTCTTACCTGCCTCTCCAGTCACAAAAATAAATCAAACTCATTTCTTTAGAGTGATATCTTGTTTCTGACCAAAAATTGTATAAGCCAGTTTGATCAGGCACATTATTCACCAGGATGGCATCTAAATTGGTTTCTCTTTGGCTACTTCAAAAAGGAAATTCATTCTCAAACAAGGAAGATTTGCTCACCTCGAGGATATTATAGTGATCGTGTCTCAGGTTTTAGAAGAAATGGATGTAAAAAAGGAGAATAAATATGACATCCTTTAAATTACATAATTCCCAGGTATTTAATTGTATCTTGGTCATAGCAAATTGGATAGGTGGATATTAGAGATACTTCAGATGTGATTTTATCCTCTTGAACATCACAAAACCATGTCCTACACAGAGTAGATGCTTGAAAAACTAAATTACTTGTCATAGACAAGCTAATCTTTGGTGTGCCACTTGATTTTTGGAACTCTGAGGTAACAAGCATGGAAGATTTTAACTTGTTCACAGTTATCTGAAGTCATGACTCTTCTGTTCTCTTTCTTATATATATGCACTTGAACACACATACACACGTACAAGTGGGGTCATTCCAAGAATCATTCTTTACCTTTAATGAAAGTCCTCAGCGATATACCAAATACAACTAAGATGACATTAATGAATTTGATAAAAATATATAATCAGAACTGTATTTAGCCACCTGATTTATTGTAGAAAGATGTTGATTAAAATACCAATTTATTCTCCAAACTACATCCTTTATACTCTCAAAGCCTAGACAAGAACACACTTGGCTATATGCTTCAATTATCACCACAGAATTAACTTCTTCTTGGTGTAGTGTTCCTAACATTTAAGTAAAATGTCTTGGTGAAATATTTTGTGGGTAGATGTTGTCACCCTTGGTGGATCAAATGCATTGATTAGGTGTAATAAATGTATTGCAATGGAGTGACAGTCTGTTTCTATACTTAAAATAATATTAGGACTTGGTTTAAACTAAAACTTAGAGTTAATATATTACCAGGACAACAAAATAAAAAAATAGAGATCATAATTAACTCATGATCTAATTAAATTATGATGCCAAAAAATGAATTTGCTTTTGTTATATTTTGTATAGTGTAGTAATACATATTTTTAATATATATTTTTTGAAATGAAAGCTTTTTTAACTCAAAGTGGTTAGCTGTGGGACACCTGGATGGCTCAGCGGTTGAGTGTCTGCCTCTGGCCCAGGGTAAGATCCTAGAGTTCTGGGATAGAGTCTCACATCGGGCTCCCTGCATGGGAGAGCTGTTTCTCTCTCTGCCTATGTCTCTACCTCTCTCTCTGTCTCTGTCTCTCATGAATAAATAAATAAATAAATAAATAAATAAATAAATAAATAAATAAAATCTTTAACAAAATTTTTAAAAAGTGGTTAGCTCTTTTCTAATCATAATTTTATATGGCTAAAATTATTGTTTTAAGATTTTCAGGTGCTTTTCTCTAAAACAAATAAAAACCTTCTGTAATGAAAAAATAAAATAGTTTCACTATAATTATAGCCCATGGTGCACATCATAGTAGAGTTTTTACATTAAGTGAAATTATCCTAAGTTTTTAGTTTATATAATGCTGCCACAAAACTTAAGCCATACTTCTTTAAAATTCAAAAGTGTATGTACATTTCAATTAAAGCTGATATTTTACAATAGTCATTCATCCAAATGCTGTATTAGGTAGGATACAGTCTCTATCATCCAGGAATTTAGGTTAATTAATTTGTTTTTAAAGAGACAGAGAGAGAGTAGGGGGAGGGGCAGAGGGAGAATATTTTCAAGCAGACTCCCCCACTGAGTGTGGAGCCCGATGTGTGGCTTGATCTCACGACCCATGAGATCATGACCTAAGCGGAAACCATGAGCCAGTGCTTATCCAACTGAGCCACCCAGACACCCCCCCCCCTCCATTTCTTAATAGCACCTTTATCCAACCCTCTTCATCCGAGGTTCTCAAAACTTTCCTCATTTGATTTCCATTGTTTTCAGAATTACTTATCTCTGATTCAGTCTTTTAAAAATTACATCTATGAAACTGTTTCTAAATTGCATACCTGATAGCTTGATTCCTTTTTTAAAATCCTAATAATTTTCTACTGATCATAAAATAAAATATCTTATGTTTGATGACAGAATGATAGAATATCATTATATGTTTCTGTGTGTTACAGTTTCCAATTGCTGCTATAACAAATTACCACAAATTTACTGGCTTAAAACCACCCAAATTTATTATCTTATAGTTTCTAAAGTTCAAAAAGTCCTAAAATTGAGATGTCCATAGTGTCTTTTAGAAGCTTTAGAGTCTGTTTCCTCACCTTTTCAGCTTCTGGAGGCAACCTGCATTCCTTAACCCATGATGCCTTCCTCCATCTTCAAAGTCAGCAGCATGGGATCTTCAAATTTCTCTTCTTTCTGACTTCTGCTTCTCTCCTTATATCTCCTGTGATTCTGACTTTTCTACTTCCCCTTCCCTTTATAAACCATTGCAATTACCCAGAGCCCACCTAGGTAATCCAGGATAATCTCCCACCTGAAGACTGTTAATTTAATCTCATTTGCAAAGTCCATTTTGATACATAAACTAACATATTTTCTGGCTCTGGGGATTAGGATATGGGTACTTATTATTTTGTCTACCATATATATGGCATATCAAGCCTTTTAATTAGCACCATTTTATCTTTCTAATACTGTCTCTCACCACACACCACTCCCTCACACCAAACAGCCTCCAGAATAATAACATAAACAATAAAAAAATGTTTTTGTGCCCTTATAATGTGCTCAAGCTGAGTGCTTTATATGCTCTCAACTAATTTTTATGACACCGTGGAAAATGATTATATACCTTTTATAGATGAGGGAATTGAGAGGCTTGAGTGTATACACAAGGGACAGGCACCCAGAGTCTGAATCCAGACTCTGATCTTGGACTCTAAGCCTATCTTATTAATTGTTCACCACTATGCCGTTATGTTTGTGGTTCCTCACAGTACTTTCCCTAACACACCAGGGGGTTTCATAACCCTACTTTTTACTCCACAGCTCTCTCTGCCTTCTAGCCTTCATTTAAAACTCAGCTCAGTCGTGATAACCTCTCTGAATCTTGTTTCAAATCTTCTTACCTCTGTATGCAATATTCTCTTCTATTGCATCCATCATATCATCTCTGAACGTTTATCTACAGGTTTCCCTTTATAGGACCTCAAACTCTCTGAGGAAAGAGATCATGTCATTAGCATTGTATTTTCTGAGAACCTTCTGCTATAACTGAGATATAGGAGGTACTTAATAAATGTTGGTTGAATAAATGAATCGAAATGTAAAGTATAATAGGTGGAAGTGATAGCCTCTGCTTAGGAAGGCAAGGTCACAAAAGGGTAAAATATCACAGTTTATTTGAGAATCACAAGTATCCCAATATGACTGGAGTAAGTATATAATGAGGATGAGCAACAGGAAGGAGGTGGAAAGACAGGGAAGAGGCAGATTACAGGAATCTGTATCAAACCATAGAGACCCAGAGGCTCTGGGAATACAATGGCATAATTTAATCATAAAATTGATATTAAATTTGTATCCTAAAGGATCTTTTTTAATAACTGATTTTAGAACCATATGTAATTATTCTTTCTCCTCCAATTCAGTATGGTAGGATTAAAAAAAGTCAGACAAATTACATCTTTAATCATCAGTTCTATCACAAAATAGCTCAGTTTCAGTACCTCCATCCTGTTAACTCTGTGCATCACCAACTTTTTGACATACTACAGACCTGGGTTTCCTCAATTCAGCTCATTAAGGGGAAAGAGAACACTCCCCCCCTCCCCCATTAGCAAGTTTTGTCAAAGGGCATTCTTTATTTTTAAGAAATTTCTTAAACTTAAATGTTTTGGTGTTGGAGTAGCCTCAGAAAGCAATTACCAGGGATCCAGCAAATGTTGCATCACAAACTATGGCTATGGGAGAACAGAGCAACCTGGATTATTCTCATTTGTTGGGGAACTTGAAGACTTAAGAATGATGATGATGATGATGATGATGATAGCAGCAGGGCCTTTTTGGTTTGGTAGAAGGTGTCATTTAAGAAACTAATTGACTGGGGCACTTGGGTGGTTCAGTCAGTTAAGCACCTGATCCTTGATTTCAGTTCAGGTCATGATCTCAGGGTCCTGAGAAAGAACCGCATTGAGCTTTATGCTGGGCATGGAGCCTGCTTAAAATTCTCTTTCCGTCTCTCTCTCCTCCTTCTTCACCTCAGTGTCTATTCTCTCTCTCTCTCTCTCTCTCTCTCTCAAAAAAAAAAAAAAAAAAAAAAAAAAAAGAAACCAATTGACTTCTCTCATCAGCAGAATTAGAAATCTGAGGTAGATAGTTAATATTTTTATGGGGAGAAATTGGATTATTTTTCAGCCTATACTAGGATCTAGATGAAAATTCTCTTCTTTCTCTTCTCTTCTCTTCTCTTCTCTTCTCTTCTCTTCTCTTCTCTTCTTTCTCTTCTCTTCTCTTCTCTTCTCTTCTCTTCTCTTCTCTTCTCTTCTCTTCTCCTCTTTCTCTTCTCTTCTCCTCTTTCTCTTCTCTTCTCCTTACCTTACCTTACCTTTTTTCTTCCTTCCTCTCTCTTTTCTTTCTCTCTCTCTCCTTCCCTCTCATAAATATGTAATCAGCAAAAATATAATTAGGTATTATTATGCCCATTTTTGCATATTAAGAAACAGATGCCTGAATAGGTTATTTCTAAGATCACAAAATTGGTAAGCAGTGGAATCAACACTCTGCTACATTGGCCTTGCGAGCCTCTGAAGCCTATGGTATTCTCCACATTTTCTTCCTCATTCAAGGGAAACCAGTTAATATTTGTTATGTGTATCTGGTTCTATGAAACAGCACAACATCTTGCCTTTGGGAGCCTCCAACTCAAACATGTAATTTATAATCTCTGTCTTATAAGCCATGGTCCTAAAAAAAAAAAAAAAAAAAAAAAAAAAAAAAAAAAAAAAAGCCGTGGTCCTACTTTTTATCACCCAGGAAATAGGAAGCTACACAGTCTCAAAATTGATTCTTAAAAACTAATAATTTTCAAAAATAATATCCATAGGTGTGGCACAAATAGGGCTTTTTAATGTAGAAAATTGGGGAGAAATTACAAGAGTGATAATTAGCTATTAAAACTTAACCATCATTGCAGGGTTCAACATATTTAATATCTTAATTAGAAAAACCTACATTCATTAATGCCTAAAATATGTTAAGTACTGTGTTAGGCACTGGGGAGTCCATGACAAGCCATCACCACTGACCTTGTCTTCAAAGAAAATGAATAATTTAATAAAGAATTACAATAAAGTTTGTTAAGTACTATGAAAATGTATTTCAGGGGGGCTTTTAAACTAATCTAGAGTGGTCAGGAAAAGTTTCCAGGTGGAAGAGAAGTTAAGTTAGACAAAAAGAATTAGTAAGAATTAATAAGAGGAAAAGGGATGAGTAAACCATTGGCAGATAGCCCATGTCATTAAGGGATGCAACTTTTAAGATTGAAAGCAAAGAGAAAGTAATAATCAGTTATACCAGAAGTCCTGTCTCACAGTCTCTTACAATGTCAAGAAATAAAAAGCACCAGAAGTGTTGTAACAGGCATGATCTTTCAAGTTACAACAGTCTGTGTAACAGAGGTATTTAAAAAAATATATTTTGTCTTGACCAAACTTTGAACCTTTGCCAGAGAACTTATTGTATGAGCTTTCAGGTAAATTCTGTCCTACTGCACGGTGTTTTAGGCCACTTCAGAAGAGCTTAGCCACCTCAGGAGCACTTCAGTGATGCTCAAAGGTTCATTTTTATGTCATTGTTCTCTCCTTAAAAGGTCTTTCTTCCTTCCCATTTTATTTTGAAAGTCATGTGAAATAGTACTGGTTCCCAGGTGTAGTTCAGCACGGAGCATGTGAGGTGGTGGCAAGAGAAGGAGGGGGCTCATGTCTTTAGGGTCTTAGCTGAACAGCATCATGGTAGGAATCACACAGCCTGTCTTATTATACTCCAGAGCTGGTCTGGGCTGGCCTATGTGCCCAGGTCTGTGTGTCTTGGACAGAGCCAGGCACTGGACTTTGCACCCATCCAGCCCCTAAGAGTTCCTCATGGGTCTCATGTGTAGTGCATGCATACCTGTCTGAGGTGAGCACCCTTTGCCTTGCAGTAGATTTGTGGCTTACTCTCCCAGCTAGCCCTGCAGGTCATTCTGGGCCTATGGGGGAACTTAACAGATCTTCTTAGGCAACCTTCAGACCTGTGGGAAACTAAGGACCTTATCTGAGTACCTTTCATGCTTAGATGTCACTGTCTTTCTCCAGGGCATATTTGTTGGCTTGTTTTCTTCTACTGTACTTAGAAAACATGTCTCTTCTTCATTTAGGTTTGCCTATGTCTTGCAAGGAACATCTTGGTTCCTTCCTCTTAATTTGCATTGGAAAAGGGGACACAAACATCAGATTTCCCTACTATGCCTTTCTCCACCTTTTCTCTCAGTGTTCATTTAATGCCCACCTCAGGTTTCTCAACCCTGGCACTACTGACATTAGAAGCCTGATAATTCTTTGTTGTGGGAGGTTATCCTCTGCACTGTAGGATGGTTAGCAGCACCCCTGGCCTCTACTCACTAGATACCACTATCACCTCTCCAAGTATAATAATAAAAAAATGTCTCAGACATTGCTAAATGGCCGATCCAGGCAAATTGCCACCCCACCACTTTCTTCTCAAAGTAGCATTTTTGTCTACTTTGGCCAAAGGAAGTAAACTGATTCTATCAAAATAAGTTCATTTAAAAGTGTTGTCAATCTCATGCCTAGAATCTAGGTTTTATTTTTCTTCTCCAATCTTGGGGAGACTATAATTAATTTATATCTTTTATCTGCTGAACCTTGGTAAAATCTCTCTTTTGTCCTCCAGGGGTAATTTTGTTTTGTTTTGTTTTAAGATTTTATTTATTTATTTGAGAAAGAGCAGAGAGAGAGAGAGAGAGAGAACACAACATGGGGTGGGGTACAGAGGGAGAGGGAGAAGCAGGCTCCCTGCTGAGCAGAGAGCAGGATTTGGGGCCTGATTCCAGGACCCTGGGATCATGACCTGATTAGAAGGCAGACACTTAATCTATTGAGCCCTTCAGGCACCCCAGCACAGGGGTAATTATAACCCCAAATCTTCCAGATTGAGTCAGAAGTCAGCAGAACAAACATTTGTCAATGGTTAGTGCTTCTATGCCACAAGTTAATATTTTATATATCATCTGCCCCAATAGTTTTACCAAACATCCAAATAAGGATTCAGAGTCAAAAGTTAAGTAATTTTTAAAAAATTTCTAGGATTTTGAGCAATGCACTTATTTATTTACTTAATTTTTAAAAATTTTCTATGTATGCATAGAACCTACTTTTAAAAAATAGCCTCCAAATAACTATGGTTCTCCCTGAATAAATCTCTTTATTACTAGTCCTGCATTCTATTCTTTTACCTTGGCCTCAGTTATTATCAGATTGTTTACACTCAGAATCTCAAACTGTCATTATTACTCCATGCTACTGATCTATCACATCTTATCTCCTGTACTTTCCACCCTCTGCTGTGACAGAGGCAGAATGATTCTGAGAACCAGCCCATATAACTCTTGGTCAGATCGAGCTGTACTTGTTTTAATGTGATACACAACCCAGTAGATAGACTTCTAGGAGCTACATGTATCATTTTGGCCTGGCTTAAAGCAGTTGTTTTCCATCCTGTAGCTATGTGCTTAGTAGTTTTACAATTAATTTATGATATATTTTGGAGTAAAGGAGAAAAGCAATTTGCAAGAGGAATACAACTTTAAGTTTAATGCAAACTAATGTACAATCAATCAGCAGTATTAAAAGAGAGAGAGAGTGAGAGTACTGCAACCATTGTGGATATGCCAGGCTAGTTCATTTTCATGTTCCGACTATAAATGTCTGGGTTCACACATTATTATAAACAGGAATCTAAATCACTGCAGCTGTTTTAATGGCATAAACAAAACATTAATAGGAACAACAAAATCAGGAGCAATAATGCATTTTCAAATAAGGGTATTTATCTTGCCATGTTCTAAAAACCCAAACATATAAGTAACCTGATAGCATAATTCTTGAAGTATGCATTATACCAAAGAATAATTATTTTTCTATAAAAAATATGGTTATAGGATTAAGCTTTAAAAGGTCACTTCTATTGTAAAATGAAGCTAATTAAAATTATACATAAAATTGGTGGAGGTTAAAAATTTGTTTCTGAGTCCTTATTCATTTTGGAAATACCAATATCTAGTACAATTTCAGGCGCATAGTACATGCTTAGTAAATATGCATTAAATGAGTAGGAGTCAAAGTTTTACAGAATAAGTTGAGTGCTAAATAAAGTAATGAGAAAGGAAGACTCATGTTATAGTTCTGAAGTATGCCTGTACATAGTGTTCAATAAATACTTGTGATCTAAGCTGAAAATATTCTCATGGAAAAGATGAAGAGAGAAACCGCAGAGTGTTGACAAACAGTTTACCACATGGGGTAGGCTCCCAATGAGTTGGGCTCCCTGGTATTTACATCATTGTGTAACCTCTTTCCTTGAGTAGTTCTTTTCTAATGAAGGGAATATGGCATGAAGGAGTTTCATTTCTGAAATTAGGTCATAAAGAGGTATGGCTTTCATCTCATTTGCACTCTCTGGATCTTGCTTGCTCACTCAGATGAAGTCAGCTGCTTCCTTCTGAGCTACTTTATGGAGAGACTCACATGGCAATGAACTGAGTATGGCCCCTGGTAAGAGCCAGGTCTGAAGCATGATACTAGCTCAAGAGCCAAGATGAATCATGAAGGGGTTAACAGCTGTAGCCTGCCAGCTAACTGCACACTTTGAGCTAAGTGCTGTTATCTCTTTAAAGGAGATCTGACTCTTCACAGTGGAGAATCAAGGAAGGCTCTCTAAAATGTGGTGCACTTGGACTGAGCTTGGAAGGATGGAAGACTAGGGATGAATGAGGCCGGGGCCCAGGGGAACTGCATGTTCAAAGACACAGAAACTTGAGGCAGCACTCTTTGAGGCTCAGAAGGGCTGGAAGGAAAAATGTTCCAGGAGAAAAAAGTAGAACTGAGTATGGAGGTAGGCAAGTGCCAGATAATGAAAGTCCATGTGCCTCAGATGGTTAAAAATTCATCTTAAAAGCTATAATAATGTTGAAGAATTAAAGATTTGGATCAGAGAATTATAAGAAGATTGACATTTTTATCAAGTTTTTGCTTTGAATCAACATAAGGAAAATCACCAGTTCATTGTTGGTTTCTGAACTCCTGAACCAGTATATAAAAACATAACCTATTTGTTCTGTGATAATATGATTGCTGAATAGTAATGTTTGTATGGCCTTGATTTGCACTGTCTCTGCCTCTCTCTGTGTGTCTCTCATGAATAAATTAAAAAAGAAAAAAAAAGTGGATGACAGCCTCTTGTAAGTCCAGCTTAAGCTTCTAGGATGGATAGGATATATAAAGATTAAAGTAGTTTCTGGCAAGTTCCTGATTTGCCTAACATCTAAGAATCTAATAGAATAAAACTTGAACCATGTACACCATTGTGCTCTAGACCTAGATTTGTCTGATTAACTGTAAGGAACTTGGGGTAGACAACAAAGATAAGACTTCAAGGATGAAGAATAGGACCATAGAAGAAAAATCACCATCAATAAGAAGCCACATGGCATAGTGAGCTTCATGTACTCAGAAAGGGCCTAGATACATGAAGGGGGCAGGAAAGCTACATCAGAAGTTACCTACTCTTTGAAATTACCTTTTTGCCCTGGGAAGGAGAAAGATCTGTTAAACAGAAAGAATTAACCCTTGTTTATCTTGCTAGCTTCATCTTATATATATCCTTGTTATCTACTGCTTATCTCTCAGATTTTTTAAATGTTACAATCTCACTAGACTAGATCAGTGCCTTTGCTATATATGGTCTCTTTTCTGTCATTTTTTAGAAAGATTTTATTTATTTATTCATGAGAGAGAGAGAGAGGCAGAGACAGAGGCAGAGGGAGAAGCAGGCTCCCTGCAGGAAGCCTAATGTGGAACTCAATCCCTGGACTCCAGGATCACGCTCTGGGACAAAGGCAGGCACTCAACCACTGAGCCACCCAGGCATCCCGGTTTTTCTGTCATTTTTAAGTAACAGTTAATTTATTACATTGTTGTATAACAATATCTTTATAATTTAATGTCATTTACTTTATTAGTTATTTATTTCATTAATTAAATGTTTATGTCAATCATTATTTTTTTATCATTATAATTTAAGCTTTATGAAGGCAGATATTATATATATGTACCTAGCATGATACAGTTACGTATTAGGTACCAAATAAATATTTGGTGAAAAGTAGGTATAGATAGAACTGGGATATATAAAATATCTCTTTCTTTATCCCAGATTTCATAAAATGACATTCAGAATTGTCCGAACTAGAAACCCCTAGACTCCTAACTCTCTACCTAAGAAGTCCCAGGCTCCTTTAACTACCTTTTTTCCCAACCTGGCTGGTCACTCACTAGTTCTGAAAAAACACAGTATGCATGGGAATTTGTGGTGATTTGTGACCTACTGTATGAGCCTAGAAGGCAAAATCAGGCTCTGTTGGTTTTACTTCAGAAAAACTTCTGAATCCATCTCCTTTCTATCACTATTACCACTGATATCTTAATGGAAAAGAGTACTATACTGATTAGACTCCCATAATCCTTTTTAATTTTACAAATAGAACGAAATAATGACCTTCTAATTAGTGTCCTGTATTTCTTAATTGTACAGATTTTAAATGTTCCATCATTAAAGCATTTTGTTAAATGCATTATTTAAGTCTACAAGTTAAATAACTTGTAAGAACTTTACAGGTTTAACTTATAACTTTAATGTCTTTAATGATCATAATAACACTTTGAAGAAAACCATCCTAGTTTTAATCCCATTTTTACAGATAGAAACATTGGGACAGGTGCATAACTTTCTGAGGACACCTAGTTTGTAAGTGGAAGTTGCTAGCAGAATTCAAATCTGTTAGTAGGCTGGGAACTAAAGGAAATGATGGACTAGTGAGATTGGAATGTAACAGTCTGGTTGCAAATTCCATACTCTTAAAGCGCTATTGTTTCTGCCACTCACTAAAATCCATCCTTCACGTATTTGGCATAATTATCTTTCTAAAACATACATATGACTCTGCAATACTCTCATCTCCTTCCCCACCCCTATTGGTATCAAGGGGATGCAAACTAAGTCCTTTGGTATGATATGCAGGACTTCCAAGAGCCTGATGTCTTTCAGCCTTCTTGGCCTCATCTCTGGCTACTCCTGGTTTTTGCCTTGCCGTCTTGCCTTACACAGCTGGTCATAAATTTCCATACATGCTGTGTTTCTTCACCTGTGCTTCTGCATGTTTGCTTATGCTATTCTCTTCCCCAGGAAAAGCTTCCCTTATTTCTGAGCTTGGATGCTTGGGTAAATGTCAGCCATCCTTCAAAATTTAGCTTCGGTACTATCTAATCTAGACAACTTCTATTATTTTACTTTCTCTGTTACTTTAAAGTAAAAAAAAAATGATTCATGTGTTTGTCTCCTCGATGGATTGTAAGCACTTTGAGAGCAAGAACTGTATCTCATATTTTGACATCCAGTGGCAATCAGTGCTTGGCACATGGTAGGCATCCAAAAAGTAATTATCAAAGAACATTAGGAAGGGATGGATAGGAATCAGAAAAAGCAAATCTGTGTTGATTTAGACCAAGTACTATAATAGACATTTCAAACTTGTCATTTCATTGTCATCCAGTACTTGTGAAACTGGAATCTATATGGTGTTAGCAGTTCTGTTTTATAGATAAAGAAATAAATGTTCATTGAAACTAAATAACTTTCCCAAGTTTTCATTATTAGGGAATTCAAATGTAGTTTTTACTCCACAGTTAGAGTGCTGGATATTATGTATAATCTAGCTTTCCTAGGAAAAAAATCTTTATAACAATGGCCACCATTTACGGTGTAATTACCATGTCCAACGTACTCTGCCAAGCACGTTTCTTTCATTCTGTTCATTCAAACAAGTGCTTATTAAGCGTATGCTATAACCAGGACTATTCTAGTGACCTAGTGACTGGGAATATTAGCAATAAGTAAAACAGGAAAAAAATCCTTGTCCTCTATGGAACTTATGTTTAAGAGGAAAAGGAGAAGACAATAAATTGATAAATTCATAATACATCAATTGGTTAACAAGTGCTATGGAGAAAGATGATGTCTGAATGAGTATTGGGTGTGCAGGGGGAAAGTGAAAGGGTTGCACTTGTAAATAGGGTAGTAGCGAAAGTCTTACTCTGTGACATTTGAGTTGGGATTGGAAAGAGACATCATGTGCTCCCTAGCATGTAGACAACAAGGAAGCTAATGTAGCAAGAATGGGGGAAGGGTAGATGATGTTAGTGGGAGATGAAGACAGAGAGGTAGGGGCTAGGGTGGGAGTTGCACACAGGGTAGAGCACTGGCTAGCACTCTTAGACTTTGACTTATATAGACTGGAAAATTGTTGAGCAGAAAAATTACACAATCTGATATGTTTTGAAAACATCTCTGTTGTGCTGACAAAATACTTCAAGGCTGCAAGGCCCAAAGGCAGACCAGTTAGGAAGGTATTTCAATAATTTATGTTAGAGATTGAGGTAACTGAAATCAGGTGGCAGTAGAGGTAGTAGAAGTGCAGAAATTATGAATGTATTTCAAATGGAAAACAGAAAGTATTTGGTACGAATTAGATGTAGTTTATGAAAAGAAAAAGAGTCAAATGTGAAATATCTTTGTGGTTCTTGATTCACTATGTAAAATGGACATGTAAAGAAAAAGTCCAATAGGATCCAATAAAATGTGAAAACATTTAATACACTTTTATCATTATTTTTTATAGTAATATATTTTTGATATTTCCATATTATTTGAAGAGAAGTCTATATTAGGGTTAAATTATCTAAGTGGTCAAATTGCCATTTCCAAAACATTTCAAAAACTGATTACCACATTCTTCCTTCTATCTTTATTTTATGGCTTGTATTGGTAATTGTTCTACTTAGTGCAAGTGTACCGTGTCTCAAGGAAATTTACAATCAAGATTTTTTTTTTTTTTTTTTTTTTGGTGGGAGGATGCCTGGGTGACTCAGTGGTTGAGCATCTGTCTTTGGCTCAGGCGTGAGGGTGGAGTTCCCGGATCGAGTCCCACATCGGGCTCCCTGCATGGAGCTTGTTTCTCCCTCTGCCTATGTCCTTGCCTGTCTGTCTCTCATGAATAAATAAATAAAATCTTATTATAATATATATATATGTGTGTGTGTGTGTGTGTGTGTGTTTCTTTTTTTACTTTTCAATCCAGTACCAGTGAGACATCAAATGACTAATAGTAGGAAGCAATCATAATGTCTCTGATTTGATTCTTGGGAGAATGAACCTACTTTCATGGCCTGTGAAAGACAGGACTTCTCGTATTTATTGCCTGAGAAGACCTTGAGCTCTTTTTATCTGGTATGCATGCATAAAATTAGAGTTTTAACTAAGGCTATTGAACAGTGATATAAAAATTATCATCAAGGACACTACCATTTTTTTGACTGTAAGTGTCTTTGTGTGACTGTAAAAGTGATATAATAAAGCAATCCAATGGATGCAGTGTGAAACCAGAGAAGAAAAAAGGAAAGAAGGCACAGTGAATGTAGAATTAAGAAGGTGTCATTAAGATCATAGAATTAAAGAAAATATCTTTTTTTTTTTTCCTTTCGGATGGTGTGAACACCTGAAAAAGAACTCAATTAGACCAACAATCAATGGCAGTACCTCTTTGGTTATGCTTATTAGGTGATTTTAGTTTAGATTCCAACTAAGCTGGAGGCACCCAAGGGAAGAAATGTCAGCGGAATGTAATGCTATTGATCTGACATTTACTCATGAAATTATCTACCAACAATCTTTGCTGAGACATCCGATTATTACCTTTATACTTTTCCACAATGCACAGAAAAGTAAACTCAGTTCATCTCTAACATTAGAAATGTTATAGGAATTTGGTATGAACTTTCATTGCTGTTTCAACACTCTTGTAAACATTATTTGGGTAAGGCAACAGGAGACATGTTGCCTAAAAGTGGGATTGATTATTTCTCAGGAGAAAAGAGGGAAGATGAGGTAGATGATAATAAATCAGATTCTCTCAACTTGGTGGTCAACATCTGACAGTATATCAAATGCATATGAAAGTTCAATGATAGTTGTCAGTACTGCATAGTCATTTGTTAAATGATGTGAAAGATTTGGTGTTTATTTTTTTTTTTTAATTTTTTTTTTTAAATGTCATTTTTTTTTTTAATTTTTTATTTATTTATGATAGTCACAGAGAGGGAGAGAGAGGCAGAGACACAGGCAGAGGGAGAAGCAGGCTCCATGCACCGGGAGCCTGATGTGGGATTCAATCCCGGGTCTCCAGGATCGCGCCCTGGGCCAAAGGCAGGCGCCAAACCGCTGCGCCACCCAGGGATCCCCAGATTTGGTGTTTAAAGTAACAAGTATAAGATGGGAAAAAATAATAAGACTTAGAAAAAGGAAAATATATTACTAGTCAAATGAAACTTCTCTTGCCAAATAGTCACTCTGGAAGAATGTACAGTAATAGAGTGTATATATCATTGAGAAAAATTTGGGGAACTGCTGTTTTGGAATTGTCTTGAGGATAAGTTTTTAAACTCTCCGAGAAAATGAAGAAAATGAATTGAAAATTCAAACTAAAAGATTACCAAAAGAAATGAAGCATAATAATAAAAGCTGCTAAAGTGAATAGGCTCAAGCAAGGGCTTGGGATAAAGCATGAATTACCACCAACACTCTATTCTCCTTTTCTTCCCTCTCCTACCGTCCTGGTCCTGTACTCCCTACTCGTGGACACAAGGAATAATAGATTCTTGCTAAAATGGGATAATTACTAATATCATAGTTATAAAAGTATGGAGAACCTATTCTAATCGAAAAACTAAGTGACTTTGGATTGTTCAGCTTGACCAAATCTTTTTTTTTTTTTAAGATTTTATTTATTTATTCATGACAGACACACACACACACAGAGAGAGAAAGAGAGAGAGAGAGAGAAACAGGCAGAGGGAGAAGCAGGCTCCATGCAGGGAGCCCAACATGGGATTCCATCCCGGGTCTCCAGGATCACACCCTGAAGGCGGTGCTAAACCACTGGGCCACAGGGGCTGCCCAGCTTGACCAAATCTTAATTAAGATTCCTATCTGCTCAGCTCAGGCCTAGTCAAACTCAATGAGTTACACCCACACAATAACCCAACAACTTGAATATTTCTCTTTTAAATGAACCCATATAAAATAAATGATTTTAAAACCAGAGTATCTTCCTCTGAAAAGAATCACTATAGATTGACAGATAATAGTTTATAAGTGTGAGTTACTTTCTGATATATCTAATCATGAACACAGTTTAGCATCTTGAGATAGAATTTCGCAAATGCTTTTTGATTTCCATGTTGTAAGTGCACAGACTTTCCATTTCAACTTAGTAAACTTTGAAGATAATAAAAGATGAGGAAGATGAGGGGCCCAATTAACACACACACACACACACACACACACACACACACACACACACACAGAGCAAAGGAATATATATAAAAAGGTTTATTCCAAAGGCGACAAGAATTGAAACAGTTCTCGTACCTTGAATCGCAAGCAGTTCAGAGTGGAAGAGGTGATAGCCTGAGGGTTATGGCACATTGTAACATTCTGAGTAGGTGTTGATGTATTTTTAACTGTTGGGGTGGGGCGGGGGTAAGAAAGCAGGCTGATTTACTTCATTTGGAACCAGAAACTAGCCCTGGCAGGTGTTTTACTGCATTAAGCATATGGACCTCAAAATATAGATGACACCCCTACTGCTTTCATTTTTTAAGTCAGCCTATTAATAACACTTGACAGCTGGGTCAAAAGCATATGCCATTTAGCCTTATTGTGACATTTTGGCTCTTCAGGACACCACCAGTGATTATTCAACCTTGAGAGTTGCGATCTTGTGTCTTTTGAAATTATGACTGCTCAACAGAGTAAAACAACCTATAAATTCCAGCCAGAACATTTTATAAGGTTGTCTATATACCATAACTGAATTTCCTGGCCAAGTAGTCAAATCCTTTTATGTGTGAAACAAAATCAGCTCTTAGAGTAGATGGAGTGGATAGACCTATAATGTTACGATTTAAGGGGTCTTGACATGGAATACTCCTCAATACAAACACCCTCAAAGATGGTACATACCATTTATTATCTGCTGATAATAATTAGAAAATCTTTACAACTAGGTTGAGCATACAGAGGAGAAGGTTAAAGAGTTTAAGGGGGAGGTCATTTAAGAAAAGGAGCACAAAGAAGAAGGGGATCTACAATGATAAAGACGACTGGTAGTACTAACTATAAAATCCAATTCTGCCTGAGACTCCCCATGTGAACTGCTTTATGCACTGTGCATTCACTCTTCATTGTCCATTTACTCTTCACAGTCAAAGGAGACTAAATACCAGGTATTAAATGCGTAACACACAATTGTTGGAAATCGAATCTGGCACAAGAATTGAACACCTGGGTTGGTGGAACAAACTAAAATAGCTAATGTCAACACCTGTCCTTCAAAACAGACACTGGAGCCGGGAAGCTCAGAAAAAGATAAAGAGGAGCGTGGTGTGTGTGAGCATGAATACATTCCTCTGCTTATGGACCAATAACCCAGAGTTTGATTTGTTGGATTCCACACACACACAAAGGAATAACAAATCCCGCTCAAAGAAAAAAAGTAAAAACACTCCTAGATCCTATTTATTTGTTGCATTCTTTCTTTTTGTTGGTATTTCCTCTCAATCTTCTCTAAATGAATCTAGGTTCTTTGACAGTGAACCCTGAGTGGGCAGAAGAAGTAGGCCCAGAAGAGACATGGTTCAGAAGCCAACACTTATTTTGAGCATGTCATTAAGAGTTGCCGGCATGATTGTGCCAATCTCGAACATTCCTTACCTTTACGGGGTACAGGATAAGCATTGGAGTGCTTCCTATTAAGGCAATAAGAGCAGTAAAATACGAATTTTATGACCATATTTTGATGCTGGGGCCAGAGTCCCTGCCAGGTCTCCTGAAGGGGCTTTCTGAAAAGAGTTTTGAGGACTGCAAAATCTTAGAACACCCTGACCATCAAGTATCAGGAATAAAGTCAGCAATTAAAATTATTGAAGTCTGGGGAGAAAAGCACAGCTTCTTCCTTTCTTAAACGATTAACCAGAGTAAAATAGCAGCAGAGACACCTCCTTTTACAGAAGTGCATCTGTTTCATTTGCTCAAGGCAATACCAGGAGTATTGACCATTTCCAACGAAGTACTCTTCACTGAAATCTGAAGTTGTGTGTGTGTGTGTGTGTGTGTGATGAAAAATTTCCTGTATATCTTCAGTGAACTGGAAAAAAATGTTAATTGATAGTATTCAACTCTAAACCCATAGTAACAATTTACATTTTATCACCAGGCTCAGTAGAGAAAGTTTAGTTAAATTTCTGTCCATTTGTGTGGGTGGGTGATTTCTAAAATATGTCACTTATTTTAAGTTAGTGACTCTAACATATATATACAAAACTAGCTTAACTTTTAATTAAGACATTGGACCCATAAGTAAAAAAAATCTAGAAGTCATCAAAAAATGCACCGTTCTGTGGCAAATGTTTCAACGTTGGTCTTCAGAGGTATGCATTATAATTTGTTTGTTTTTTGCTTTTGTTTTGTAGAATGCTTGGTAATGTGTGAGTAAAGCAGCTTTTCTGTCTCCAATAGCATCTGCTTTCCATGCAGTGAAACTGACTTATAATGAATCTGAGGGAGAAATGTGCTCTCATAGACTATATTTGGAGTAATCCTTAGAAGATGCAGCATTTGAAATACCATATAACCATAACAGCAGCACTTTTTTCTTTCCCTCTGGTGACTGAAAAGAGAAAGTACACTCCCCTCCCTTATCCCAGAACCAAAGACAGTACACAGTAATTATTTCTTATTTCACTGTGATTTGTATTTTACCTGACACCATTTATTTATCCAAGTTGCAAACCCATGCACTTAAATATTTTAACCAAAATGGTATTTGAAATTATTTTAATCACCTAAATTATTTTCTCTAAGCTTTAAAAGCCACCAGTGTTTTCTTACTCCCCATTGCCAAATGGCTGAGGGTATGTGACAGTGATCATTTCTTTTTATGTTTAAAAAATGAAATGCTAGTATGAAAACACAAGTGTTTAATGTAACTACTGCTTCGGTAAAGAAAATGCATGGTTAGGAAAGGTGAGATCAGCGAGAGAAATGCTTGCCAGCTTGCTGACAGCATGCCCCAAAGTCCTCATGGTACCTCTGCCCAGTAAGCACATCACTGCCGGGGGTCAGGATTCCGATGTGGTTGGTAGTAGAAGTCAGTAAGAGCTGCCACGGGGGCTAATCCTAGCTGTTGTCACTTTAGGTTGGGCATATCACCTCTGGAGATTTTAGAAACTGCCCATAAGTCAACCTTTCTCCTTACTCTGTTATGAACACCAGCTATCATTTCTGTAATGAATCCAGTTACTTAAAAAAAAAAAAGATTTTTAATTATTTGTTTGAGAGAGAGAGCACAAGCAGGGGGACGGCAGAGGGAGAGGGAGAAGCAGGCTCCCATTTGAAGAGGGAGTCTGATGTGGGGCTCGATCCTAGGACCTGGGGATCATGCCCTGAGCTGAAGGCAGACACTTCACCTACTGAGCCACCCAGGCGCTCCATGAATCCAGTTACTGATCTGGATAATATTATGTATTCCATTTCTTTGGTGTATTGGGACACTAAACAAATGTAGAAATAGCTTACCATTTGAAGACAAATTGAGGCCATCTCAAGACTCATTTTCTCCAAAGTAAATTCATGAAAAACTGGCTATTGTTATGCAGTGGCAATATCACAGCTGCCCCTGGGAAGGCGAGAAATCTGAAGCCACCACCAGCATCTACACTTCTGTCCCCTCTCCACCTCTCAAAGTCCTGCCTCAGTTATTGTGTCAGATGACAAGACTCAAGCAATTTCAGGAAAGCCATTAGGAGGGTGTGCTGTCGCGGAAAGACTAGAGAACAAGATGCTGGCAGTGTCTCTCTCTGTTCATATCTCTGAAATCCGTGGAAACCAGAGTTTTCTAAGGAACTTTATAAAGTGGATTCAATGCTGTATTGTCTTGTTCCTGCCCACCAGCAACCCGCCTTTAGCGAAAAAGTGGAGAGACTATATTATAAATTGATACACCAGAAGTTCCCACATTTTATCCTCTCAGTTTTGCCCTTTATAGGAGATGGCACACAAGTATTAAGTGGAAAACTTCTCTTAAATATAAATATATGAAATTTTATTCAAAGAACAGCTCGGTCTTTGGAGGCCCAGGAGTGAAGGAGCACATTGTCTGACACTCCAGCCCTTCCTGTCTACTCTGCAGTATTGATTATAAACACATGGCCCAGAGTTTCTCGCTGGGACTTCATCATTCACTAGCTGAGACTATAGACAATTTAATAGTATGTATAGTTCTGCTATGTGAAAAATGGGAAAAGTTGTTATAAGTTCCCATAGGATTTTTTTTTTTTTTTGCCATTATTAGGTCAAAATACAAGGTAAAAACATGTAGCACAGTATCTGCAACATGATAAGGGCTTGATAAGCCAATAAACTTAGCAGTTACTGTCATTTTTCTTGAGTCACTATCTTGCTCTGCCCTCTTATGACACACTAATAATATTCTACTTCCCTTGGGGATTCCCAGGTGGCTCAGTGGTTTAGCACCTGCCTTTGGCCCAGGGCCTGATCCTGGAGTCCCAGATCGAGTCCCACGTCGGGCTCCCTGAGTGGAGCCTGCTTCTCCCTCTGCCTGTGTCTCTCATGAATAAATAAATAAAATCTTGAAAAAAAAAAAGATTCTACTTCCCTTTATTCTCTTCTGTTGTGTTCTCACACACCTATGTTTGTACTTCTCTTCTTCCACTTTGTTTTCTTCTCTAATTCCAGCCTCAGTTCAGTTAACTCCTACCATTTTTAGCTCATGGCCCAATTTTCACTTCTCAGCTGAGTCTTCCCTGATCCTTTCAACCAGGTCAGATTCTTAGGTTATTTATTTCCAAAGGACCATATTGTTTTTATTCAGAGTCAAAATGAATATGCCTGTTTTATGTCTGTTTCATTCCTGTGATATTAAACTCCATGAAAGCAAGAGCAGCTCATTTTCTTGCTCACCATTTCATTCCTAATGCCTGAAAAGCTATTTGACTCATAGCAGGAGCTCCTCGAATATATTTGAAATAAAAAGAATCAATCAACAAATGAATGCTGTCACTTGTAGGTCATTCTTTATTTAAGAAACTTGACTTGTTAGAAACCATGATGATCACTTAACTATCTCGTCTGCATCATCCAGATCATTTTCATAAATACCTTTAAGATATTACATCAACTTCCTCCGTGATATCAGAATCTAACTCAAATGTTTTTATTTCCATTTCATCTCTTTTATTATCTGTAATGTTGTATACTTTCCCCTTAGCAAATCAATCATTCACTGATGCATACATTTATTTATTTTATTTGAAATGTTCAGAATCAGTGCTAAAGGACTGGGGGTAAAAATCTCATTGTTTTATTCTTGTTGCTTGCCCATTTGTTTTGTTTTTTTACCTTAGCTGTGGGATAGGAGCAGACATATAATAAAGCTAATATAAATAAGCAAGTTTAATGATAATTGTCAGCATAAGGAATCCTAAGAGAATGGCATAGGGGTTCTCAATGAAGGCTGAGAGAAGAGTGTCAGCAAAATTTCCAAAATGGGATAAAGGAAGACAGGGAAAGCAGTGCAGGACTTGAGGCAATGGGAGAGATATGAAGAATATGAGACTCTAAGATGATGGCTGGAATTATAGCATAAAGTCAGAGGCAGGGAGACTCAGAGACCATGCTGCCATACTGGTAGAGTGAGATCATGGTGGATGTTGAATATCACACTGCAGAGTCATTGCTCTCTCCTGAGTCATGGTGGATCATGAGAGGATTTCAAGAAGATGGGTGACATTATCCAGTTTGCTTCTAAAAGTTAGCACTGATGGCTCTGTGGATTTGGAGAAACTGAGGCTGTAGGTCCAAAAGGCCATTGCAGTCGTTGAGGCGGATTGCAGTCCTTATCACAAGGTTCACTGTGGTGCTGAAGGAGAAGAAGGGCTTGGAGAACATAGGGTGCTAGAGAGCCATTGAGGTGATGAAAAATAGGTCAAGGCTAAGAAAATGAAAGGAAGGTAAGAAAGGCACATATGGATGGGAGCTGTGAAGCGAGGGTAGGTTAGGAAGCCCCTGTAAGTTTAAAAGCAAGGAACTATGGGAGAGCCATGCCCACTGAGCTGCTCAGTTCTTGCAGTTTACAATTGCTTGAGAAGAAGCAGTTCTGAGTGTTCCTGGCAAGAATTCCATCCCTTCTACCCTCACCACTATCTGACAGGAGACCAATAGAACTAATTTATTCACGTGCTCCATCCCATATCTTTAAGGTCTTCCCCTCAGAAATCAGATTGGCTCACTTCTTCACAACTATCAGCCTGTGTTCTAAGGACTGTTACTTTAGGAAATTTTCTCAATCACTCTTTTTAAAATAGCATCCTCCACAGGCCCACCATACTTTTCTCTCCAGCTTCAGCCCTCTTTTTCACAAAACTGATTACCATGACACACATAAGTACAGGTATACCTTGGAGTTACTGTGGGTTAAGTTCCAGACACTGCAGTAAATATTGCAATAAAGGGAGTCAAATGAGGTGTTTTTTTTTCCCAGTGCATATAAAAGTTATATTTACACTATATTGTAGTCTCTTAAGTGTGCAATGGCATTATTCTTATAAAAAACAGAACGTATATGTCTTAATTAAAAAATACTTTATTCCTAAAAAATGTTAACCATAATCTGAGCTTTCAGTGAGTCATAATCTTTTTGTTGGTAGAAGGTTTTGCCTCAATGTTGATGGCTGCTGACTGATCAGGGTGGTTGATGGTTGCTGAAGGTTGGGGTGGCTGTGGCAACTTCTTAACACTAGACAGCAAAGTTTGCAGCATCGAGTGACTTTTCCTTTCATAAACGATTTCCCTGTAACATTGATGCTGTTTGATAGCATTTCACCCACAGTAGAACTCCTTTCAAAATGAGACTCAATCCTCTCAAACCCTGACACTGCTTTAGCAACTAAGTTTATGTCATATTCTAAATGCTTTGTTGTCATATCAACAATCCTCACAGCATCTGCACCAGGAGCAGATTTCATCTCAAGAAATCACTTTCTTTGCTCATCCACAAGAAGTAACTCCTCATCCTTTCAAGTTTTATCATGAGATTGCAGCAATTTGGTCACATCTTCAGACTCACTTCTAATTCCAGTTCTCTTGCTATTTCCACCACACCTGCAGTTACTTCCTCCACTGAAGTCTTAAACCTTCAATTTGTAAAAAATGCAATATCTGTGAAGTACAATAAAGCAAAGTGCAATAAAACTGAGGTATGCTTATATTCATTTATTATCATTTCCCCATTCCTACTATATTTAAGCTGCATGAGAATATACATTCTTGCTATTTTGCTTATTTCTGAATCTCCAGTTCCCCGAGCAATGTTTGACACATAATAGGTGCTCAAAAAAAAAATACTATTTACAGAATGATCATTGCTGGCAACTTTTGGTGCCCAAGGATTGCAGATTTCTATAAAATGCTGGAAAATAAAATGAGCCGGAAATACCTTGGAGAAGCATTCGTCAGGTCCCGCAGAGGGCTGAGAAGAGTCCCACCCTACATGGGGGCTGCTTAGAAGTGTTTAGGGCAAAAAAGGAGGTACAAGGGCAAGGGATTCTATGATTCTGGGGAACAGCAAATTCTTTGTTCTAATTCAATGTATCATGGCATCTGAAAGGCTTCACTAATCTGGAAGCAAAGCCAAGTTTAACAATTAGGATTGGAACATTCTGTTACTATTGTGGATTATCCCTACTGCTCAATTTTACTCTAGCAGGGATGGAATATTATCCTGGGTAGATCCTCACCAGTGAATCCCAAATACCTGCTATAAAAAAAAAAAAAAAAACAAAAAAACAGTGCTTTGAGGTTATTTAAATTAGTATTTAAAACTCTTAAAAATACAAGGTAACAAAAATACTACTCTCCTTGCTTTTGTTTGACCTCTGTCATCCCAAAAGAAAATGGACTTTCTACTCTTTTTACTCTTAGCACAGTGGTGAAGACACCTCTGTCCCATAGAGTCTTGCCCCCATCCACTGCCCCCATTCCCAGATTACCATTGATTCAGCTCCCAGATACTCTCTGGTCATACACTGGTATCAGTTTTTCCCAGTCAGGATATGTCTGAAGAGCCTTGAATATGATCGATCTCTTACTGATGAAGAGGCTGTAAGAAACTTGCTTTCTTTGTGATCCTTTTATTTGCATTTATGCTTGATTACTGCGTGGACTTTCTAATTTGATTTATTTGTGCTTGTTCATTTATTTACCCGAATTCTTCACTACAGTTTTCTTGAAACTCTAATACTAGTTGTTATAGTAAAAATGTCTATGCTATTTTCATCTATTAATGCAATAGGGAATGCATTCTCTTGTTCCATAATGAGTTCTTCCTGTATTCTAATTGGTTTTATTTGTTAACTCTTATTAGAAATTAAGAGGGTGGGTCCTATTTTATTTAGCAGTCTACTACCTAGAAACTCTGAGAGTAAGTGGGGTGTATTTAATGATGGGATATATAAATGTGTGTGTGTGTTTAAGTCTTTATTTCTTTGAGAGAGAGCTTGAGCAGGAGAAAGCATGAGCCTTGGGGAGGAGCAAGGGATAGGGAGAAGCAGACTCCCCACTGAGCAGAGAACCCAATGAAGGGCTGGATCCCAAATCCTGGGATCACAACCTGAGAGGAAGGCAGATGCCTAACCAGCAGAGACTCACAGATGCCCTTATAAGTGTGAGGTGTTTTTTCTTTTTTTTCTTTTCTTTTCTTTTTCTTTCTTTCTTTTTTTTTTTTTACAAACACCAACTCTTTGTTCTTATTGCTAAACTTCATTGAAATTTTTTAATTAAAAAAAAAGAATTTTTTTAATCAAATCTTCATTGTCTCTTATGTGTTCTTCTAAATTGCAAATTTACAGAGAGCAGGAAATGCTGTCTTTGTTAACCACTGTTTCTAAAGCCCCAGCATTTCATTCCATGCCTCTTGGCACTGAATAAATATTGATTTATGAAAACCATAAATTGGGAGATAATGATCTTCGTTAATCAATGAGGAAGATGATGGGGGAATTTACAGCTTCAGTTCAGGGGCAGTGAAACACTAGAATATTTTAATGATTTCAGTATCATCACCAGTCAGTAACATCACCAGATCAGATTTTGTGTGTGTCATGTGTGTATATGTGTGAATAGACATGAATCTGATTAATTCTAGGCAAAATGAGAGGGAGGGAGAGAGTCTGTTTAGTTTTGAATGTCATGATGTTTGCTGCTAAAAAGACTCAGTAATTTAGTCTTCCTATCTTGGCTCTTTCTTATTCCACTAACCCTGGAACTCTTTCTGCTCTTATATAGCAGCCAATAGTGCCATATTGTTCTTTGTTGGCAAGATCTTAAACTTTTACTTCACTAATAAGAAGGAGACAAAATCCAAATTCAGAATTTAAAAAAGGAATAACTATATTTTTTATCCTTTTTAAAGAATAATCATTCATATTTTATAGCTTTCACTCTCATTTATGACACGATATATTTTGATATTTGTTAGTCCTTAGACTTTTAGAGGATTTTAGACATTATCTTAATTTTATTTTTCCTGAATAGCAGTCCTATTAGATTTTTCTTTAAAAAATACATTTTCATTATCAAATATGTTTGAGAAGGGCCACAGAGGCTAACTGTCTTTCAAAATCAGCAATGCTCATTCTTTAAGTTGCAAAAGGCATTATACAAAATATGTTCATTATTTATTGAAACCAATATTTTCTCATATTATGTAAATGTGAAAACTTTTTTTTAACATTTAAAATGTATTAGCATCTTTTGGGGAAGCTCTTAAACTTGGTTTATTTTAATGAGAAGGAATGTATATTCCCTGGAGGAGAAGCAGGGAAAGTAATGAGTAGAGCTAGGACATAAAGCCAAGGCTGTGGTTCCTTGTTCCTGGGGTCTCTCCGCTACGCTACAGTATGATTTATCCCTAATTCAACTTGATTCTGCAGCAGAAAGACAAGTTGTTTTTTTAAATAATAATTCTTGGATCATTTCCAATATTGAGATATGAATTAAGCATAAAAAATCACAGATATATATATAGCTAAAAAAATTAAATATTCCTCTCATCATGCTCCAAGACTATAAATTTAAAACCACAAGAAGAAAGAGAAACTAAATTTTAAGTGGTTTTTATTTGTTGTTGTTGTTTTAAGATTTTATTAATCTATTCATGAGAGACAGAGAGAGAGCGAGGCAGAGACAGAGGGAGAAGCAGGGTCCCTATGAGGAGCCCGATGTGGGATTCATTCCCAGGACCCTGGGATCATGACCCGAGCCAAAGGTAGTCCAATTTTTAAGAGTTTTAAGGGGAATCCTAGGGATGCATAGGTGGCTCAGTCAGTTAAACTTCTGAATTCAGCTCAGGTCATGATCTTAGGGTCCTGGGATTGAGCCCTGCACCAGGCTCTGCACTCAATGGGGAATCTGCTTCTCCCTTTCCCTCTGTCCTGCCCCCTACTCGTACTTTCTCTCTCTCTCTCTCAAATAAATAAAGTCTTTAAAAAAATAAAAAGGAATCCTAAAAGTATTTCAGTTATTGCTGATATTTTTATTCTTTGGCATCTCAATGCCAGTCTACTCTTCAATACCAAATATAACAGAAATAAGAAAACAGGGGTAAATGAAAACCTTTTCAATATGTAATAAACTTCTGAGGCACAATTAGCAGTCGGTGAAAATTAGCAGAAAAATTGGTAACTGAGTATTAGGTACTGACATGAAGGTAGAAGAGACCGTATTTGATACCTCTGTGAAAGTCCCCCCAAATATAGAGTGACTGAGAACCTTTGTGTGGGTTGGAGAAACATAACCTTGATTTATTGGCTATATTTAAGAAACTATAGGGCAGCCCGGGTGTCTCAGTGGTTTAGTGCCTGCCTTCGGCCCAGGGTGTGGGTTGAGTCCCGCATTGGACTCCCCGCAGGGAGCCTGCTTCTCCTTCTGCCTGTGTTTCTGCCTCTCTCTCTCTCTCTCTCTGTGTCTCTCATTAATGGATAAATAAAAAACCTTAAAAAAAAAAAACTACAGTGTTTGTAACCATTGTAATTAAGTCTCCATTCATTAGTAGATTAATTAATAAACCAATTTTGGTATATACATAAGATGAAATATTATGGATCCCTAAACAGAATGGTATAGTGATCCGTGCTGTATCATGGCTGAACCTCCAAAACATTATGCTAAATGCAAGAAGCCAGATACAAAAGGCCACAAATTATATTATTCTGTTTATACAAAATACCTGAAATCAATAAATCTATAGACATAGAATGTATCTTGATGTTTGCCAGGGACTTGGGCAGAGCAAAATGGGGAGAGACTGCTTAATGGTTTTCCTTTTGGATCATGAAAATATTTTGGAATTTGATAGAAGTTATAGTTGCATAACATTGTGAATGTGCTAAACGTCACTGGATTGTTCACTTTAACATGGTTAATTTTATGTGATATGTATTTCACCTCAATTGAAAAGAGAAGATTGAGTTAAGCATCTGGTATCTTAGAGTTCTGCTCCAAATGTAGCCTCCAACTTCAGGCTGGAAATAACCCTATGCCTCTTTTGTGTTGCTTGATATTAAAATAGCACATTTTTCTTGGCATCTCTGTCTTTCCCTTTCCTGCTTCCTAATCAACATGTCCAACTTGCACAGAAAGGTCTCCTTTCTGTTGAGAAAAATTAACAGTGTATATTATTTTAAGAACATTGCAAAAACCAAGTGGAAGTCCAAATTAGATGCATTCTGAGCATACTTCCTTTGCTCTCTTACATCTGACCCTAAAATAAAATGGGTAATAATATGCAGTCAGGAACTATAGATGGAGAACACATGTGGTAGAAGCAGCACCTGTTAGGAAGCTCTAGAAATGGGAGTGGAGGGTGGAGGGTGGAGGGTGTGTTATGGTATATAAGACAGATTCCTTTGGCATCTCCTTTGGAAGAGAGATGTAGAGGGTGCCTAAGTAGGCAGGAAAATAGATTGCCAAACATGAGCTTTCTAAATGAGTAGTAAAAACGTATTTTTTAGGGAAAATGCACTTCAACTTTCAAAGTTTTGTATCAACTCATCTTGTTGCTGTTTGTGGTGGTGGTGGTTGTTTTGAAGCTCAGAAGCAGGTGCCTCAGTTCATGACATCATTGTCATTTGTCCACCTAAGACATTTACTTGCTTTTATAATGTATATATTTATTCACGCATGCCTTTGTAGCCCATTGCACTCCACCCCCCTCCAGTGACAACCCAGTCTGGTGGACTTACTATGTATCCTTTGTTCTTGCACAGCACAGCCTTTTTATAGAGCGATTGAGGGAAATCGTCCTGTGTAGTTCTCTTTTCATTTTTGTTCTTTCTGAACCTTGTCCTTTGTTATAATTTCTCTTCTGATATAACCCCCAGAGCAATTTGCTAGAAAAATAGTGTATAATAGTGGGAAAAAGCCCAGCTGTAGAGACAGAAGACTTGTGTGGGATACCAGATTTGGTTATGAGCAAATCTAATCTCAAAGAGTCTTCTACAAAATCATTCCTTTTAACATTATAGTTTGACTAAAATTGTGATCATAGAAACAGGTAAATCATGTTTAAAAAAACTCAAATCCGATCTCGATTCCTTCCTATGTTGGGCAGTTCTAGCATAGTGTCCTACCCATAGTTGTAAATATGAATGTGCTAGGGAAGAAGATCACAAAGTGGGCCGAGTATATGCAGTTCCCAAGTCTATAGACAGACCCTTGCTTACAATGCTTGTTTGTAAGGTGGCCTTTCAGAACTCAGCATGGATTTCCCCATTGAAAGAATGTTTAATACCTGTGAGCATGTCCCCTGGCCAATCTATGGAACTTAATAAAGCCTTAGGTAACTGAGAAATAATATTAGTATTGCTAATATTACTAAGATTACAGCAAAGAGTGGCTGGCGATATTTGTTGAGAACAAATGTGGGGGTCAGTAGATTTCTCCCGTTTCCATCTTGCTGTCTGCCTTTCATCCCATTGCCCGTTTGCCCAGAGCTTGGTGAGAAGAAACACCGTGATCCTGGAATCACTTTCTCATGTTCTAATTTCCCAGCTTCACGTCCCTGCAACCATCTTGCTTACTTCTGGAACAGCACCCAGTGCTGGAAATTTTCAGCCTTTTTCTCATGTTACATTTCGGTTCTCCACTGATAATAATATTTGCAAGTCAATGAGTGCTTCTAATAATTTATGCTGTTAGAAGAGTAGCTTCATTAATGCCAAATACCATTTACTGTTTGGGTTTCTGTACAGTGTGATTGGGTTGTGGTATCTTCAAATTTCCTATACACCACATCCAGTTGGTTGGGGAGTTTTAGCATCTCTAACCTTAAAAAATATATTTCAAAGCCAGCTACATTCAGTTTCCTCTATTATTCATATATATATATATATATATATATATATATATATATATATATATATATATAATTTTCCCCTCGATAGCTCATTTTGGCATCTAACAGCCAACATAATCCTTTCAAGAGGTTAGGGGCTTTTGTCACTACTCTATTTAAAATCTCCCATCCCTTCCCATCCCAGTTAGAACAAAATCCAAAGACTCCCATGTCGTCCTCTTCCGCCTTATCTCTATCCTTGTTATCCCACCAGAGTTATGGTGTCCTTCGGAGCTCATTCCCACCTCAGGCTCCCTCTTCAGGATGTTTTCTTCCTGATGTTAGCATGGCTGTATCCTTCTCTTAATTTCCTCCTCTGCTCTTATTTTATCTCCTCAGACATGATTTCTCTTATCACCGAATAGCCTCTTCTTCCTTTATTGCTCTCTATCACCTTACCTCGTTTGGTTTTCTTTATAACATGTATCATTAATTAACAGTAAAATTGTATTTGTTGTTATTATTAGTTTATCCACTAGAAAAAGTCAGGGATCTTGTTCTCTTCACTGCTCTAGCAATAACACTTAGAACACACCTGACATATGGAAGACAACAGTGAATACTTGAAGAAATCAGTGTGGCTACTTAGATATACTTCTTTTGTTAGCATCCAGTGAGAACAGCGTGTTGCATAGGGATATCCTGGGAATTTAAATAAGGTTCCTCTTTAAAATGGAGAATAGCAACAGTAAAATATGAAACAGGCAGACAACAAGATGAAGGTTAATAGAAAGAAAACGTGTCAAATGGAAAGTAAAATGAATTTTTTTTAAGGGAAGACAAAGAACAAAAATAAAATCAAAAAAAATTGAAACAAAATTTAAGAGATTTTAGTTAAAAGTAAACACATGCATGGGATAATTTAAAAGTAGATAAGGTAAATTAATGATTAGTATACAATATTTTCAGTAATCAATAAGTTTTTAATGCTGAGACATTGTTTTCTCAAAGCATATCAGCATATGGTGACAAACTATAGTTCATAAGGATATTTTGCCCATAACAATTAAATTATTTTCTTTGCCAGTCCAAGGATTTTTCAGTCACTCTGTTTTGATTACTGTCATGGCCTCTCAGAAAATGAATTAAATAGGTAAACTTAAAAGGTTTTTGTTTTGTTATTGTTTTAAATGTTTGCAATTATATCATTAGAAGGAAACTGGGGTGGTTTAATAAATTCTGTCATCTTGGATTTGTTTGGAGCGCAGTACACTTGTTTCTTTTACTAAATACGTGAAATTAACATGTTACATAAAATAGATACTGTATCCTTACTCCTTATAATATGATAACAGTGAAAGGATTTTGTATGGTAAAACTTTAAGGTTCAATAAGCCATAATAACAATTCAAATAAAATTCAGAGGCAAATTACAAAGGGAATGCAGAGCCTATTGTACAATTACAATTATGAAGCTACCAAATGCATAGAGTCACTTTTTCCTCTCATGGTACAGAGTAAATATGTACATGATTTGTACGTTTCATGTGCATTTATTGAACACCTACAAGTCATTGCAAAGCATTATGGGAGGTGCATATGCCCAACACAGTTATTCCTGCTATTGAGAAATAGAAAACCTAACAAACAACAACACATAGTGATAAATTATAGTGTCTGCTATGAAAATTAAATAACATATTAATATTTAGCATGGGAAATGTTTAAATAAATGTTGCCATTATATCTTCATAATTTGGGAGAAGCACCAGAATATCGTTTCTGAGTCCAAATGCCTGAGTTAAAATCACAGCTCTGTCCTCTAAGACACTGGCCTTGCTTCCGTAAGCTCCAGTGTCCTCTTCTATAATTATGAATATGATAATTAATATGAATTACCTAACATAGCACCTGGCATATAGGTAGTACCGTGTAAATAGCATTGTCCTCTGACATGAACACCTTGTAATATTAATTCAACCTTCTAATTGTTTTTTCACTGGAAGATTGCAATTGATTTGTGCACATTAGAAAGTACTTTTCCTGAGCATCTCAGGGTTTCTATATAAGGAATATAAAAAACTCAGCTCTAAAAAATAATAAATAAAAAAAAATAAAAACTCAGCTCTAGTCATGCCAGGTTGATATTTTTCCCTTTCTGTTCTGGTGAACTGATGAAGAACAGCAAAATCGAAGGAAATATTCTATACAAAGATCATTTTACAACCTGTCATTAGGCACAACTAGTCAGGTTTTACTGATTTCAGTACATATTGTTCAGACTATCTCCCCCCCATACCATCATTATCCTCTAATAATAGAATTTATAAGACATTTTAAGAGACCAATAAAGAGCAAGTTCCTAAGAGGAAATTAATGAATTTCCTTTTTTAAAACTTCATTAACTGTGAGAAACCTACCATTGACCATGATGTTAATGGTAACTATTCTGTTCATCAACATGTTTATAATTCATATAGCAACTAATGGTTCTAAAGCATCTGATGATGACAAGCAATTATAATAATTATGGACTTTGTTTTATGTGCAGAGTAGCACATGGGCTGTGTAACAGTAAAATAGGGTTGTAATTTAAAGTAATATTTTACATTTTTATGCAGTTGAGAACTGCACTTCTGATTTGAAAAATTACAGAAAAGAATATGTTTGCCCTATCACATGCATGTACTCCAAAGATCAATTCGAGGGAAAAAAAATCAGAATTACTTAAGCATCAGGATGGGCATATATTTGCACCTGGTAACCCTTTTATACACAACAATATTCAAACCATACACAAACCAGTATTTAGGTCTGAATCGGGGTGGGGGGAGTGGTCTAAAAAGACAGTGTTGATATAGACATCAGAAAACGCTTTCTAGATCATATTTAGGCATTTCTGTATTAAGGTAATTGCTATTTTATAGAGAGATATTCTTTAAAGTTCAGAGACTGGAATAGATATATTTTCCACCTTTAACAAGAGAAGTTCCCTTCTACAGCCTTGAAGAAACCTCACAAGTACCAAACTACTTTTCTTGACAGTTTGCATCCACTCTGACTTCCTTTTCTGATCCTGCAAATTAAATACTGTCACTGTAGCACTGAGTCGTGTCATAGCTAATATTGTGCTAAATGTAACTGCTTTATGTAGGCAAGTTTCAAATGAAAAGATTTCCAAAGAAAACTTCTAGTGGCAGGCAGCTAGGGAGCTGCTTTAGGAGTGTGGAGAAAGAGGGAAAAAGGGGAGAGGAGTTGGCTCTGGCAGGTGCTGAGGAGGCAGTGACACAGTTGCTCATACCTTAGCTATAGGAGTTTAGAACAGTTGGGATAATATCTACATTTTTGGCAGAATTCATGCCCATAAAATTTGCAGGTTAGAACTTAAAGAAACTCTTCCTTACGTAAGGCTGGCATTTAGCAGGTACTCCATCCAGAGTAAGGTATAGTCTCTTTGACAAGAAAAGTCATTTTTCTGTGAGACATTTAATTAGTGGAGCCATTTCTCTCTAAACTCTAAGTTTGACATCACCTGGTATTAGACTAGGCAAGACCAAAAGTATTGATTTTAGATGACTTACACAGCTTTTCAGTAACCCCAAAGCCTGCTGGGTTTTTTTTTTTTTTGAGTTAATATAACTTGGGGAGAAAACAGCATATATTTTGGGAGCAAATCTATATTTATTTTATGTTCCTGTGGGACCAAGATATCTACCTGTATTTACAGAGTTTCAATGCCAGACTATTTTAAGGTGTAGGAAAAGTTATACTAAAAAAAGAACAGGTAAAATGTCTACCATCAAATGGGCTGAATACATTTAATTTAATATAAAACACCTCTTCGTTCTCCAACCTCTTTCAATTCCCTGAAGGTTAATGCCTACTAAAAATACAAACACAAATATTTATTTTTTGTTTTCTTTGGATTAAAGAGACAATCTCTAAAGGGCATTTCAAATGCATTTCGTATTCAAAAATAATTTCAGATGTGACCTTAAGAAATGCCTCAATCCAGGAATTTTCTTTCTGTTGATGCATTCATATTCACTGCTGGCCAGGTTGCTGGTTTTCATGGTTGAAAAACACCCCACAAGGACAGTTCAGAAGGATTTTCAGGGTATTTACACACAATATAAAATCATATCGTTATCTAGGACTGATTATGAATAAAAAAATAATTTCAGTGTTTGATCATACATTTTCACTAGGCGTATGTCGAAGCTATTAGTGCTATAGTCATAAATTTATTTTTCATATTTGTGACTTATGATCTGTTAGCCTTAAGATAGAATGAAACCCTTTACAGTGCCCTTAGGGTCTTATGGTCTGACTGCAACTACCTCCTTCTCAATTCTTCCATCGCTTTCACTTGCTCACTCCATCCTTGACACATCAGCCTTCTGTGCTTGCCAAATGGACAACCACACTCTCTGCTTACTTTTGTATGTCCTGTCACCAAGCCTAGAGCATCCTCCCCACCTCCCACATATATTCACATGACTCACAGCCTCACTGGATTCAAATCTCTTTCCAAATGTCATTTCGCCATGGAGGCCTTCCCTTGCCACCTTATTTAATATAACACCCCATCAATATTTGTACACACTGGTTTACCTTTCATCCTGGCTTATTGCCTTTCTCCTTCACCGGGATGTCAGGAGACAGAAGAGGGAAATGAGTTTTGTTTGGTGCTGCACCCACAGCTCCAGGAACAGTGCTGACACATGTATGTGCTCAGTAAATATTTGCTGAATGAAACACAGGCTGCTTAGGGTGCAGAGCACTCTGATGTCGTAGCTCATTGAAGGCTCACAGGACACGAGTGGTTGGTAAAAACTAATGAGGGAAGGGCTGGGAGAAGTAGAGTATTCTGCTTATGACCCAGGGAGGGAAAGAAAATTAGAAATATTATACCATCCCATCCCAAACCAAAGGCAGACTTGAAGTGAAAGCACAGTGGTAGCACTGTGTGATGTGTTCATGTGACATCTGGTTTAGGGCCTATCCAAGGCTGGTGTTCTATCATTGAGTAAACTCAGAAAACGTCCATGAGGCTTAAACCAGTACTGTGGCTAAGATACCAAACTCCCTTTCTCTAATTACAAATGCAAAAAAGGAATATGCTACCCTATATGCCACTAAAGTTGCCCTCTGGATTCACTTATACCTTGAGGTATGCATCTAACTCTGAGAAGACAGAATGAGAAAATTAAGCTCTTGAAACTCATTTTCATAGTTTTGTGTTTTCAATCCCCAATGCTAATGATCTTTTAATGCAGATTTTATCTATGAATTCTATTTATTATGAGTGGTCATTATCATTTGCGAGCTAATGCATTTACTTATTCATGTTAGGAAATAGAAATGCAGAATATGTGTTGTATCCTTTGATTATTAGCAGATAGCTCAATAACATTCTTAGAATAATGTTGCCCACAAACTTTCAAACTAATAACAGACTTTTGTGTACACAGAACACATGTTCCTTAAATGCTCTGAATAAAGCAGTAAGTTTAGGTCAGTAATAAGTTTATATAAATTAATAAATGCCAACTTCTTTGGGTTTAATAAGTTTTCCTACAGGCTTGGTGGCTAAATATAAGCCACCAGTTTTTAAAGTTGGAGGAAATCTTGTTTATTTTGAAGAAAATATGTAACTTTTGATTGTTTGACTCTAGAATAATGCAGGATTAATTAAATAGTTAATTAAGGATCAATTAAATATTAATCCTGTCGGGATTAATTAAATATAAATGAAAGATTCAACAGTTAGTTGAAAGCCATGATCTACTCTGTTGCCAACTAAAAGACAAACAAAAACAAAAATGAATCTATGACAAAGGAGACTATCATAGATTATCCAAAATTATAAAAACATATATTATTTGCAGTTTCCATAACTCATCATTCAAATGTATGCGCAGTCCCACCTACATTAACATTCCCAAAAAAGCTTTTCTAATTTCTGGCCTGAATCCTCCCTCTTTCTGTAATCATGCCCTACATCCTGGCCACTGCCCTCACCTATACATTTTTGAGATATTTATACTACTGGTCACTGTCAAGGTATGTTTTCTTCATAAGAAATAGCAGGATGGAAAGGATGTGGAGAAAAGGGAACTCTCATATAGTGCTGGTGCACACTTAAATTGGTGCAACTGCTCAGGAAAACTGCCCGGAGATTAGTCAAAACAAAACAAAACCCATACAATCCAACAATTTCATTTCTGGGTATTTAGCTAAAGAAAATAAAAACACCAATTCAAAAAAATATATGGGTTTCTATATTTATTACAGCATTATTTACAATAGCCAAGATACGGAAGCAACCTCAGTGACCATCAGTAAATGAATGAAGAAGAAGATGTGGTGTGTATGTGTATGAATATTACTCAGCCATTAAAAAAAGAATGAGATCGTGCCATTCATGACAATATGGATGGACCTAGAAGGTATTATGCTAAGTAAAATAAGTCAGACAGAGAAAGACAAATACCACATGTTTTCACTTACATGTGGAATTAAAACAAAACAAACAAAAACAACAACAAAAGAAATGGACTCATAAAAACAGAGAACAAACTAGTGGTTGCCAAAGGGGACAGGAATGGGAGATGCGTGAAGTAGGTGAAGGGGATTAAGAGGTACCAATTTTCAGCTACAAAATAAACACATTGTGGGAATGAAAAATGAAAAATACAGCATAGAGAATGTAGTCAATAATTAAAAAAATAAATATATGTTTGTTTGTTTTTCTACACTGGGCATTTCACTGAAAGGGAAGTCAATTTCAAAAACAGCCAGAATTAAAGTACTACCAAAATTCAGTGGGTTTTCCTGTTGTTTTTAAATGCATTTGGGTCACAGTAGTTGACTAGTTATCTTGAACAACCTCTCATCAGAGTAGTATATAGGTCTGCTGCTTACATTCAGCCACCTGTGCATCTAGGTCAAAATTTTTTGAAAATTCACAGCTTCTGGTAAAAATAGTCTCTAGGGAGGGTTATTCTATTATTAATAAATTGCATTAATACCATTCAGAAGGATTTCCCTTGCAATGTAGAGCCTGAAGACTGGGCCATCCCTGATTGCTCATCTCAGATAATCTCCATGGCACATTTAAAATATAAAAAGCTTCTTCATGACACTTTGAGGACCTCCTTGAATATAAGCTACATATATACAAGTAAGCCAAGTAGGTTATGTGTAAGAGACTACAATACTACCACTTAGCTTACTTAGTTCATGCTACTCACGAGCTAGATACTAAAGAATTCTAATCTGTGTTCTTTTCAGTCAGTAGCTCCATTCTATTTAAAGTTGTTCTAGTTCCTCATCTCTCTGTTTTTGTAGTTAGCACAATGGTAAGTTTTTTAGGATAAATATAGCACATACTATATGCCTGGAGCTGATCAAAGCACTTTTTACGTATCTACTCAGCCTAACACTTACAGCAGAGACCTAAACTGTGATTGAATCACAAGATAGAATCAGTTCCAAATTCAGGACATAAACCTTTGAAATCCCTTTATAGAATAATGAGGAAGTAGAGGAAAGATGTTAAGGAGGAGGAAAAAAAGGAAAGTGAGAAAAAAGACAATGGGATATTTGCCAGAAGAATAATAAAGAGATGAAAGCATGTCAGATAGGTAAGTTCTATATCTTACATAGAGTAACTCATATTTCCACTGGCTACTGAAACTTCTGTTTTGCTCACACTTGATATCTGTGTGGATGACTGACAAAGACTGAGCTGCGAAAGCTCTTGGTAAGTCTCCCTATACTAAAAAGGACCCAGGCATTTTCACATTGGTGAGGGGACTACGAAGACCAATGCTATTGATATTTTGCATTACATGTTTCTAACATTTTGAATGTCTTAGTCTCTATTTTGAGTACCTAGTATGTCTGAGGCAACTTGTTATAAATATACATTACAACGATATAGGAGACATGGTTCTCACTCTTCACAATGTAGCTTTGACGTTTCTCTCACCAAATTTTCTTACCAGAGAAGTTTTTCTTCTCCATTGGTTGTCTCTGTGCTTGCCCTGTGACTTGTTTTGGCCAAGGTCATGTTACGATTATTATGCAAACAATGGCTTACAACTTGCTTGTTCAGTGGACTTCCTTCTTGAGACATGAGAATATATTCCCAATGGACACAGGAGCAGATCATCACCTACCACCAATCTGAAGTGGAAATACCTTAGATTAACTAATACTTATTAGAAATAAATGCTGATTATATTTTGACACCAAGATTTCTGAGGCTGTTTGTTACATAGCAAAGGTAGACAGTTACTAAAAGAGAGAGCAGATCTGGTCCCTTTTTGAGCTTATTTTAGACCTCCTCGTAACTCTCAATATTCCAGGAATTTTGGCCTTCTTTCATGTCTTTAAACATACTACATTTATTCTGACTTTGTGACCCTTGGGCAAGCTTTTCACTGCTTGGATTTTCTTTCCTATGGGTTCCCTTGGAGCTCCTTCTCATCTTTCAGGTTTCAGCTTAACCATTTCCTAGGCAGGGAGGCATTCTCAAACCACAATGTCTAAATATAGACACACACCCACTCCTCCATTTCCTCTATGCCAATCACATACATTGTTTGGATCACTCACGTATTTAGAACAATTAATAAGTATTTGTTTTCTCATTCATTGTCTTTATGGCTACTTCTTTCAGATCAGATAATATATCACTATTTTTCTCTAACGTAACTATGTAACTACGATGAGCCACGGAATGCCTTTTCAATGAATAACTGTGTAAATGAATCAACTTTGAGGAGTGGTTTCATCCATTTATCATTCCCAAACTACCACAGAAACCACATGAATACTCCAAATAGTTAACCAACTCACAGGCAATAAAAATGTGTTCTTTTTGGATATAGACCTTTTTTTCCTTTTTTCCTACTTTAGACACTCTAGAATTTTATTTTTTTAAAAGTGCAACATCTGAAATAAGCATGACTGATATACTGGCAGTTCTAAGTTGGTACTCTGAAGGATGGTCAGATATTTTTGTTTTGTTTTTTTTTCCCACCACACTCTGCCTGGAACCTATCATTTAAGTGTTTTACAGGTCATTGATTAAGAAAATAAAGATTTAATAGTAGGAATATATTAATGTTCATCAAATTCTGGTTGCAACTGATACATTTAAACACCAGTTTTATTTTTTTCCAGCTTGACACTTCACTCTGGTTTTCTGATGTAACTGGATAGCATGTATCATCCTATGATTTGTTTCTTCCAAACCATTTGGCTTTAATAGTATATTCAAAAAGTGCAGAAAAAAAGGCTTATTTTTTTCTTTACACTTTTATTCCATTTTCCTTTCAGTCAGTATAAAGCTATTTACTAAATTATTTGCTAGATATGAGCATGAATTCTTACAAACTATATAGATGTATGAATACATATAATATCTACAATTATTTTATAGTATGACAAAGAATTCTACTTAAAGATAAGTCATGTATTTATCATCCTCCTCCTCTATCTGAAGCACTGAGTATGCTTTTTATATTTTGACATTTCTTTTTTCAGGAGTTATTTTGCTCTTTGAATCAACTTCTATAAGAAAGAAAAGTTAATAAGCTCCAAGACTCAAATTATAAAATGACACAAACTACACAATAACAAGTATGCATTAGTTCTTCTGTAATTTATATTCAAAATTGGAGAGATAATTTGCAAACACCTCATAATAAATCCTGAGCTAAAAGAAATGTTTGTCAAATTTTTGTCTCACTTTTCTTTCTGTGGTATGCAGATGTTCAGTTTTAAATTTGTCACATTTTCATACTTCCTTCTATATTGCTTGCTTTCTTTGATTTCTTTCCAAAAAATAAAACAAAAAGCAAGCAAATTAAAATTCATTGCTATGAAATGAATTTTGCAAAGACATTCATGTTTTTTTTTTCTTATTTTCCCCCTTTTCCCGAAGTTCTGCTTCTCAATTATTTTCCAATAAGTTTAGTATACCTTGAAATAACTATTAGGAACACTACATGCTCCATCTCCTAAGATTTAGTGTTACCTTTCTTGCCACTATTTGACATTATACAAAAAAAAAAGTAGGAACTCAGTCTCAAAACAACTGTTTATCTCAGTTTCGTATTTCTGTCTGAAACATACCAATGTATTAGAAACCAATAATTTAAATTTTTTCGAGTCCTTAAAAGTCTACATTGCATCACGCACAAATCCCTTCTGATTATCTTCACCATATATGTAGCTATTTCTCTAATCCATTAACTCTTTGTCTATTAAGTTGCAATAGCTCATCTACCCCTAAAATCTATTCTGTATCTGCTGTGTGGTTCAGCTTTATAAAGACCAACTCTGCTTATGTCCTTTGCTTGTTCAGAAACTTCTAGGAACAGCCTATGCTGCATTAGTCAAAGTTAGGTACAAATTCAGTTGGCCACTGAGGCATTCCTTTCCTTGACTCCTAACCTATTTTATGTTTTCGAACCACCAACCACCTTCATGAAATCTTTCCTTCTCCCTCCACTGGAACTCAAGCATATGCTCTAGGTTTAAATAATTCCTCGTCTTGAATATTTTTATCTCATTTTTTTCCCATGTAGAGATTCTATCCATGTTTTTAGGATTGCCTCACATCCCTTTTATCTAGGAAGTAATCACTGAGCACCTGTAGTCATTAACTCTCTAAGCCATAGTGTTTGACCTCTTTCATGATACTTACTAACTAATGTAAGTTAGTTAGATTTCAGATCTAACTGTATCCTGGCCAGTGGAGAGGGGACTGTATTAGTTAGGATTATACTGCAGATGACCCTGAACTAAATGGAAACTGAAAATTCCTTAGTATCTGTGTATTGTATGACATACTTACATACTCTGATTGATTTATTCACCCAGGATACCATTAATTCAAAAGGACAGTATCTGTGCGTATTACCATAGTGGACAAAACATTGAAAGAACCAAATTTCCTGTCCTCTACGCTCTCCAACCACTAGTGTCAGGACAAAATAGTCATGGACCAGGCCTCCTGCATTGAATAAATGTGACTGGCAATAATTGTCCAGCTAGTGACATTTTTAAGAAGAACATTGTGGATATTATTGGGTGTATCAGTGAGCTTTCTTTACATAAGAAACCACCTTAACATTTTGTATCTTAATATAGCTTTATGGTGTGGCAACTTGAACTGGGCTCAGGTGGGTAGTTCTGGGTAGACTGGTCTCATCACCCACCAGTTAACGTGAGGGTTGGCTGGCCCAGGAAGCCTCAGCTAGTGACTTAACCTCTTATCCTCACAGTCTCTCATCTTTCGTCAAGTTCAACCAGGCCCTCATGCAGCAACTGAACATGATGCCAAGAAAAAATAAGCAAAAATGTTCAATGCCTCTTAAGGCTTGGCCTCAGAATGGCTACACTATTGCTTCTATCTCACTCTATTTATAAAGAAGAGTTACAAAGTCACTACAGAGGGGTATGGGCTACCACATGGGGTGCTCAAATTCCATTTTTTAAATAGCTCCCAATAAACAAGAGGCATCCTTCCACATTCTCGTGCCCTGAGTTCAGGCTTCCAACAGAGATTCCTGGCTTAGCCCTGACTATTAGAAGCTGAATCTGCGTTCCTTCATGCATCTCCTCTAGGGTTTTTATATCAGTATTGCAAAGGGAATTACTTTAATTGGCTTGTTTACTCCTTACACTCGTTCAGAGAGATGGGGGTTTAATTATTAATGAACCAACTGCTTTATTTAGGGGAAAAAGTTTTAAAATGACAGGAAATTAAACATTTGATGATGAGCCTAAAATTACCTGTACCTCATCTAATTAAACAATTAACAACCAACACATATTTAATATATTTTTTCTTTTCTCCCCCAAAGTATATAGTACAAGCAATTCATATTTTTTTAAGGAAATTCCATGTATTGATAGGTCTGGGGAGCCTTAACTTAAGAGGCTGAGTTGGGAATGAAAACAAATAGTACAGGCACAGGGCTCATGAGGCCAGGATTCTTTCTTGCATTCTCATATGGTCATTTTGAAGACATTCATTTGTGGCTCAGTCCATGGAAGGAAGAATCCAAAGGGATACTCAAATAATTAGAAGTCAAGAAGGGGAGTAATAGTTCTAGGGAGCCTATAAAAGTGTATAGATAAGTGAAAAGTGGTACAAAAGAAGGTTCTAGTTCTGGGTAGGGGAGAGATGTCCTGAGAAAAGTAGGGTAATTAAGGCCCTTGTGCAAACAAGTATAGCTGTTCCTAGGGAAACTGAAATATTCCTGGATATCATACTACTAACTGATCAGGATTAAGGTGAAAGAACATGGAAGCACCATCCTGTGAACGGAGGCAAAACAAATCACTAAATGGAAACCCAGAAGTAGTCACTTGAGTATACATACAATCATGGCTCTGATTGGCAGCAATGACTGTAGATAGAGACCTTCAGTGCAAAAGACCAGCTCAGGGAAAAGTGTAGAGATAATTATTTAGTTATTTGTGTATATATTCTATCATGTATGTATGTATGTATGTATGTATCTATTTTTAAATATTTCTTTCTGTGGTGCCTGGGTGGCAGAGTCAGTTAAAAGTCTACCTTTGGCTCAGGTCATGATCTTAGGGTCCTGGGATTGACAAGCCCCTCATTGGGCTCTCTGCTCAACAGGAAATCTGCTTCTCTCTCTCCCTGCCACTCTGCCTACTTGTGCTCTCTCTGTAAAATAAACAAAATCTTAAAAAATAAAAATAAAAGATTATTTATTTGAGAGAGGAAGGGACTGAGGAGGGGCAGAGGGAGAGGGAGAGAGAGTCTTAAGCAGAGTGCAGAGCCTGACACAGGACTCCATCTCATGACCCCGAGATGACAACCTGAACCAAAAGCAAGAGTTGGATTCTTAAACGACTGTGCCACCCAAGTGTTACATGTTTATGTTCTAATTAAATATATAATGTCAAATTCTGTATTGTATTGGGCCTGTTTTAGCAATTTAGTTTTACAAATTGTAGATACTATTTTTATCCAGTAAATATCAAGTGAATACCAAAAAATGTTATTATACCAGAAATGGAGATCTGCAACCATGATTTTGCCTCAAGGAAGGGCTCACTGCACTGCTTAGCTGCAAATGTATGGTTGTATGAAATCCTTCAGCTGTCAGTCTGCCTCAGTTTTGAGTAAAGATCAAGCCTTTCTAGAGAAGGCAGCCAGTGACTAAACAAAGGGGTGATGCAAAGGCCTGTTTCTGCCCAAATTTGTACTCATCCAACAGATAATCTTTGTTTAGGAGCTTCTTGTTGAAGATGTTGTATTATTTTATAGTCACCATGTTACAAATTATTTTAGATTTGATTGGTTATGGTACTTACAGTATGTTATGATATGGATTCTTTGTGGTAGCCAGGAGGTTCATTTGGTCTCCTAACAGTATAAAGGAATGGAAGCAAGAGTAAAAGTTACGAAGGCACTTGAAAAACTGCATATAAGAGTTAATTTTTATGGATGCTCAATTAGCAGTAATAACTAGAAAACTGTAACTACTGAAACTCAAAGAAAATGCACATCTTTACTCTTGTTTCTAAGTCCCATCTTCACATCCAGTTCATCCTTTCCTAGCATGTATTGAAATTTCTCTTCTATTTTTCAGTAGATGATCACATGACTACTCTGATAGGGTAAATGAAAGAAAATTCCAAAGGAAGATAATATGAGTGCTGAATAAATCCCTGAATGAAATAAACAGAGTGGGTGTGAATATTCATTGCAGTGATGATAGTGGGTGTGGTGATATGGAAAACAAAGACAGGGAAGAAAAATTGAGAAATATAGGCAGCAAGTACAGATCTCCCTCAACTTTCAATGGGATTATGTCCTGATAAACCCATCATAGATTGAAACTATCATAATTCTAAAATGCATTTAATGCACATAACCTACTGAATGCCATATCTTAGCTTAACTTACTTCAAAAGTGCACAGAATGCTCACATTAGACCTATAGTTGGGCAAAATAACCTAACACAAATCCTCCTATTTTATAATAAGGTGTTGAATATCTGATGTAATCCATCAAATACTGGAAAAAAGAATGGTTGTATGGGTACAGAATGGTTGTAAAAGCATCCATCATTTACCCTTGTGATCACATGGCTGACTGGAAGCTGTGGCTCATTGTTACTGCCCAGCATCATGAGACAGTATCATACGGCTTATTGGTAGCCCAGAAAAAAAACAAAATTCAAAATTGAAGTATGATTCCTACTGAATGCATTTAGCTTTTGCACCATCATAAAGCTGAAGAATTGTAAATTGAACCATTATAAATTGGGAACCATAAATATTGAGATTAAGGTTCGAAATTCACAAGAACTGATAGGAATCAAGATTATATCTTTTTTTTTTTCTTTTTCATAGAAAGTGAATTTTCACTACAATGCTCTCAGTATAAGTGTCATCTTTCAATTTCATAGGCATGGACAATACTTAACCTTGTCCTCCTCCAATATTTTTTTAAGGTTTTATTTATTTATTCATGAGAGGCACAGAGAGAGAGAGAGAGAGAGGCAGAGACACAGACAGAGGGAGAAGCAGGCTCCATGCAGGGAGCCCAACGTGGGACTCGATCCCAGGGTCTCCAGTCTCACACCCCGGGCCGAAGGCAGCGCTAAAACACTGAGCCACCGGGGCTACCCTTATGTGTATTTTACCCAGAACAGGGATAAAATCCTGGCTATTATGGAGTAATCTAATATACATGATTGAAATATAATCTAGGAAACCTTACGGCATTCTAAATAATCAAGATTTTACTTATCAGTGCTGTTTATCTGGAAAGACTAATTATTCATCCATCTAGCCAATCATATTTGCATATATTTGTCAATCATTATTGAGTTCCAACATATCTCAGGTCTTATATACACAGGTGCTCTTAATGTAACTTCCAGGGAATTAGATATTTTCAGTGATGCATCTAAATTTTAATTTGCCTAAAAAACAAAAACAAAAACTGGCCATATCTGTGATTTTCATGTCAACATAGATTTTTCAGGGGTTAACTAAACTCCTTGAAAACCAAAGTAATGATGTACTCCATTTTTAATATCCTCTAAGAAAATATAGAAATCTGAAAAGCTTCATGATCAATGAGGATTTTATAAATTTCATCTCAAATATTGTTAAGAAATCTCAGACTTGGGATGTTTCCATAATAATCTGGCTATTGTGGGTAATGCTGCCTTAAGCATTGGGGTGCATGTATCCCTCTGAATTACTATTTTCAGTCAGAGAAAGACAAATACCATATGATTTCACTCCTATGTGGAATTTAAGAAACAAAACAAACAAGCAAAGGGGAAAAAAAGAGAGAGAGGTAAATCAAAAAACAGACTCAACTTTGGAGAACAAACTGATGGTTACCTGAAGGGAGATGAGAGGGCCATTGGGAGAAACAGGTGATGCAGATTAAGGAGGATATTTGTGATAAGCACCAGGTGTTGTATGGAAATGTTGAATCACCATTGTATACCTGAGACTAATATTACATTGTATATTAACTAACTGGAATTTAGTAAAACCTGAAAAAAAAAGAAATCTCAGATTATCCTATAATACTAAGAGAAATTTTAAACACAGAGCGCACTTGAAAAGAGTAGGGAAATGGTGCCCCATCACACACAATTTCTTTAATAGCATCCAAAGAAATTGCATAGGTCTTTTGGAAACCATGCTAAGTTAGGGCTCATTTCAATGCAAGGAGATGGATTAGGTACATTGGACATGTCTTCTGATATTCGGAACGTCATGCCTACAATGTGTTCTCAAATACACAGAAATACTGAATTCTTGAAATAGTTCCCCGCATACTTGAAAAAAGCCATGTTAGCCAAAACACAATTTAGACATGTAAGCATATAGGTAGTCTATATGTATTGAAATGAAATCCATGAAATGTATTACTCTGGAAGTTTGTATAGATTAAAAAATGTATGTACTCAAAAAGGGCTAAAATTACTATCACACGGGTTAAGTTGTACTGTTTGAGCATGGCTTTGTTAGGTAGGGGCTGATTTTAAGACAAGCAACTGCCATGCTTGTCCATAAGGTACTTCAATACCACCTTCAAAGATAAAACTAGGATTTTAAGGAATCATTGAAATCACAACCCATGATTTAACATCCATGATTTAATCCCTGAGCCCAGGTGAAAGAAAGCAATTTTAAATTTAGTTAAATTACATTTATCATAAATACATCTTAATATTAATACAATTAATATTATGAAAGATATAATAGTAGATTTAAGATTCATTCCATATAGATAGCACTTTAAAAACAAAGGTTCCATTAATCACAGATTATCTTTATTAATTCTAGTTACTTAAATGGATAATTCAAAGTGACAGAGGAAACAAAGGCCTCGTACTTAATGGTCAACAGATGCCATTGGCTTAATTATGAAGCCCGGATCAATTATAAGGGTCTAAAGTCTGAAATTCTTCATTTTTTTGTGTAGTTTTGATATGTAGAGTATGTGCCTTTTAAAATTTTAAATATGATTTGCCAGATTTTTCTGGTTGTTTCATTTATACAAAACTGATGGTTCTTTTGTTGAAATCTGCACTAGAAGATGAATCAAATTTGGCAGTTCCCTCTTACCACACAGTGAAATGGACATAGCGATAACTATATCCCATCTCAGCCAAAAGGTCTGTAATGGGAAACTGGCACATCATAAATCTAGTGGCATGAAAGTGATTTTTGTAAAGAAGAAATGACACACATTTAACCAGGTCTTGTTACAATCTTCAAGCTGCCATTTCTGTCTCAGATATAGCCATCAAAGGGAACAGAGTGGCCCTGTTGTTCTTTATCCCTGTCATAATAGTTCCACTGAAATATGCAGGCTATTTAGCATTTTAGGTATAGGCCTCTTTATCAATGTCTCTTCAGTATATGACTTAATGCACGAATGCCTCTTTAAAATTCAGCTGGTAATGCCAAATAAAATCAGCCTACATTTTAAAAATAGATACTAAATAAATAAAGGGACCATGTTTTAATTACACACATATAGTAAGGTTTTCTTCTAAGGCTCCAAAAGGCTTTTATTCATAGGTTAACATAAGGAAACAATTGAGCTTGGAATTCATGAAAAACACTGTCATCTTATGAAAAAAATGGATTCTGATAAAAAAAAAAACAATAATTGAAGTAAAAATGAGGTAATTATTTTAATAGCCTATTGAAGATTTCAGTCAAAAAGGGAGGATACAATTTGGACACCTTATTAATCATTCTTTTTTTGGAGTTGCATGAATTGGAAGCTACTCTCTTGGGTTAACTCAATTAGAAGTACTCGCTGATATCATAAATCTCTTCATTTTAAGTGCATCATTAATTTTATGACAAAATTAACCCAACACCATTAGAGCAACAGGCAAATCTTGACAGCCAGTTTTTTTAGACCATTCTAGTTGATATTTGAGGGGTCCGCAAACATTTTTAACAGTTCACTAGGTTTTAACCTTGAGCCTACTACAGTTGATGGGATCCTAGGACCAGAAGTGACATTATTGTTTCTATTGCCCTGTGGGAACATTCAATGAACAACACAGCTAGCTGTGATACATGAAACCTTTCCTTACCACATAGAACCATCCTTGATACGTTCACTCTAACAGGAAGATTACTTTCAGCTTTCTGCTTTGCAGTGTTCTGATAACCTTGCATATTTAATTGTAATTGAGAGTCAAGTGACTTCTACAGAGGATGCATTTTAATTAGCTATCAAATTAATGGGGAGGCTGTTTGTCTAGATTTTCTTTCTTTGTACTAATTAATTGTGAGTCAAGGGTCGGGATCTTGTCTTGCAGAATCCATTGAAGACATTCATTTCAAATATTTATATACATCCACTTACAAGCACAGGATTCAGAGTTCATTTTACAATCTAATATAGGCCAAGAAGGAGCATTTCCATGTATGTGCTGGCATCATGCTGCAAGTAATAATGATGGCAAAGTAAATATTCAAAAAACTTTGTTTTCTGTTGCAATCTTCGAGGTGGATAAAAGTATATTATTTTAAATATCATTAAACAAGCAAAAGAGCTCTATAGACAAAGATTATATATTAATTGAACAAAAATTATATTAATAATAAAGGGCAAATACACCAAATTTGAGGAGTCCGTAGAAAATAAATGGAATGTAGAATTGAGGGAGTGTTTAGCATCCAATTACTTAAAATGAAAACATTTAAGCAAAAATTAATTCAGTTTTAAACTTCACCTTGTGCCTGGAGTTACATAGCACTATCAAAATGGTCACAATGTCAGTTTTGCAAATGATTTGAAAATTTTTAAAGCTATAAATATTAGCCTAGAAAGTTTGTATTTGACATGCCTATATTTACTAAACATTTGAGTGACCTTCCCCATGTCACTGTGTGGTTCTGCAAAATGTGAGATGCTTCAGGATCCTGAAAATGGGTGGAGGCACCCACTCAGTTAAGAACCTGATTTTTTATTTCAGCTCAGGTCATGATCTCAGGGTCACATGATGGAGCCCTGTGTCAGGCTCCATGCTCAGTGCAATCTCTTGTGGATTCTCTCTCCCTCTGCCCCTTTCACTCATTCTCTCTCTCTCTTTCTCTCTCTCTCTCAAAAAAAATAAATCTTTAAAAAAAGAGGTGAACATAGTTTTGGGTCAAAGTGAATCTATATTGCTATACTTCATGCATAAAAGAAAACTTGGACCCTTTCTCTGATACAGATAGAAAAGAATGCATTGCCAGGTCAATAGCTACGAAGTGCCACAGTTTGTTTGTTTTGCTTCTTTTTTTTATTTAGGTAAATGGTTTAAGATGGGAATCACCATCATCACATCTTTTAAATCCTTAATTGTGGCATAAGTCTCTGAAATTTCTACTTGCTTTTATTTTACTATTCAGCCAGAAGATAGGGCAGTTTGGGAAACTTCGAGGGAGCAGAGAATAACTTCTGTCTAAATCCTTGGATGTACTAGATCTACTATAAGAGAACTTGGACCAGAACTTTATTCATTATGTGGAGTCTACAGGCTCCCACTAAATGAGGGGCATGATGATTTTAAGGTACCTTAGAATCTTCATCAATTTGGATGCGATATCCAACAATCCTCAAAAGTTCTGAATATTTCTTTTTCTCATTGCAAGGTTAAGACTGGTAATTGACATACAATCCTTTGTCTTCTGACCTACACAGTGCACCTTGAGTTGATTATTAGCTAACCTGAGTTTATCATTTTCTTTTTTATGCTTTAAATAAGTCATCCAACAACATAATCTTTATAATTATTGTTTTATATTGTTTAAGTACCACAGCTACCATATAAGCCAGTGCTTGATCTTCTTCTCTTTTAAAGATTTACTTATTTGATTGAGAAAGAGAGAGAGAGAGAGAGAGAGAGAGAGAGAGAGAGAATGCATGAGCAAGTGAGGGGAGGGGCAGAGGGAAGGAGCAGAGGGGGAGGGAGAAGGAGAGAATCTCAAGCATACTTCTCTGGCAGAGTGTGAAGCCCGACATGGGGCTCAATCTCATGAACCTGAAACCAAGATCTCAGCCAAAATCAAGAGCCAAACACTAAATGGAGCCAATCAGGTGGCCCTTAATCCTCTATCTATAATTCATCCTAGTCACTGCTAGCAGGGCTCTTAGAAATTGTAGTGCTACTACGTGTTAGGGTAATCATCACCCCACTTACCACCAACAATGGGGTCTTTATTATATCTGGCTAGTGGGTGAATCCATTTTAGAATTCCTTTCTAATACTTTACTTTGACAGACCCACTTCATATTTCCCAAAGCAGAGCTTGAGACAAGGGCTTTGTGTAAGCAGTTTATATTGGGTAGTAGTCGAGACTATATAGGGGAAACTGGGAATAGTACAAAAGCTATACAGATGGGTATTTTCATGTTGATTACCACAATGGGAAAATTAGGCTGGTTTCTCAGAGAACTTCGGAAGAAACAGGAATAATGAAGAATAGAACTAGCCGTCTAAAAGGAGGAAGGGGCATTTTTTATTGGTTAATGGTTGCTCCATTGGTTAATGGTTACTCTCTGGAGCATTAACACCTTCATATTCTCAGGCCACACATGTTTGAGTTTCAGATGGGTTCCCGTAGAACTCCTTTTTCTCCCCATGGTCAGTCCTTATATTATTTGTTGTCAAATAATCAAGGACAACTAAGTGCAGCTTGAGTAAGGCAGAGCTATAAACTTGGATGATATGAGGGAGAGCACATTCCTAGAGTGGATTTTATATAAAGGTGTTGGACCAGCAAGGAAGAATCATGGCAAGAACATCTGGAGCTTGCCTTTTGCACCAGCTCAGAGATGCCTCAGGGCAGGAAGCAAGAGTGCATTATAGTTTAAATATATGTGTGCGTGCTTTAATATCTGAAATCTGTGACTATGTTACCTTCCTTGGCAAAAAGCACCTTGCAGATTTAAGGTTGTGGACCTTAAAATGAAGAGATTATCCAAGTTGATCAATCTAATCCTATTAGCCCTTAAACACAAAGAGCTTTCTCTAGCTAAAAAGGGATGGGATCAGCAAAAGGGAAACCAGGGAGATTATAAATCTGAGGGAAATATGAAAAATGGTTCTGAGATGTTCTAGGGAAGATTTATATTTTCCCCATTTTTTTTTTTTTATCCAGATGCAAAGTCCTGGGATCTGTATTAGAAAAGGAAGTGGGTAGCCCTACCTCCACTGTTCCCAATCCAGGCTTCTACAATCTTTCAAAAGGTGATGCTACCAGAAAATAGCGCAGATATCTAGGACTATTTTGAAGAAAGAGAAGGGGTGTGGAAGCACTAAAGAGGCCTTTTTCTCTCCCAATGAATTTACAGAAGGTTAGAGCCCAACATAAGATGTAATATTTGGGGATGTAGCTGGTTGTGGATTACAGAAAGAATCCTGGTATTATGACATACAGGAGCATCGACGTTTTTATGCACTTCTTTGTTTTATTATGTAAGTAAATAAAATATATTGATATGAGAATGAAAATAATCATACTGTGTTCTAGGAAAGACCCATTAGGAAATATGAGGGAGAAATGGTCCAGGAGTTATAGGCCTAAGAAAGATATTTAAGAGGCATAAAACTGATGGAAAGTGGGAACAAATATTGCATACCCTATGTACTGGACAGCACTTGAGGGACAGTGTTTTCTCTGTAATTAAACATCACTAATGAAAAAGAAAAAAATAAAAAGAATCCTGGACTATTATTATTTTTTAAAATTTCATAGACAAGGATATGAGCACAAGGACATGCTGAAAAAGAGAACTTATGAAATTGACTGGCATCATGAGTAGGAAACAGGAAGCATATTATGGCACCTCAGCAGAAAGCCATGAAAATAATATAGACTAGACTAAGCAGGACAAAACAAAAACAAAACAAAACAAAACAAAACAACAACAACAAACTAAATTAAGAAGGAAGGTGAGTAAAATAATGAAGGACTAGTTCCTGAGGCACATGCATACATGCACAAATGAAACATTAGTTGAGTCTACTGGGACAAAAGTAAACTAAAATTACAGTTAAGAAACTTGAAAATCTCTTCTAGAATAAGAAGGAAAAAAAGAAAAATTATTAAAATGATACATGTGTGAGAAAAAAGAAAGACTTATAACCTAAAAACTTCTGTATATTAAAGAAATCAATTTGGACAAAAGTAATAAAGATATCTTGAAGAAAACAAATCTCAGCTAAAAACAGGTTCCTGTAAGTAGACAAAATTAATAAAAACGTGCATATGTGGCAAAATATTTTTATTACAATTAGTTTTGTGTTTTTAAGTCTGGGAAGAAATGTTACATGAAAAGAAAACCTGTTTGGTCTCAGACTTATCCTTAACAACATTGAATAACAGAAGGCAGTGTGAGGCAAGTGCAACCTAATTTTTCAGGAAATGGAAAATCTCCATACATGAGTTGAGTTGACATTTGTTTTTGAAGACCTTAGAGAGATGTTTGTATAAATACAATAGCTCAGCAAAATATACCACAGATAAAGGCTTTTTATAAGTATACTTGATAAAATATACCAATAAAATAAGATTTACATCAAAATAAAGAAATTAAGAATGGAAAATCATATACTAAAAGAAATTTTAAGTTTTAAAAGAGAAATGTTAAATGTAAAAATAGTTGAAAATATTCCAGTTAATAAAGAGAAAACAAAAAATATAAAAATATATCATTTAGTTTGTTAAAATAAAACCACAAATTGTATCAAAGACTATGAGGGCAAATGACATGAAGGGAATCCAAGAATATTAAATGTCTCATGTTAGAGGGGAAAAAAAGAGACATTTTTAAATTTTGGATTTAATTTTTAGTACATTTTTTTTAGTACATTTTTTTAAAGTTAAAATATTTAACAGAAAAACAAATAATAAATAGCTTTCAAATCAAAAGACAAAAATAAAACCATGCAATATGAAGTCTGAATAGGATGAACAGAAACTGAATAAAAGTAAGTAAATAAAAGCCCAGGAAAGACATACACCCGAATACTTTAATGTTATAATGTTATATTTTAAAAGCAGGGTAGAAAATTTAAATTTATACATGAATCTACAACAAATGAAAATTCTCTAAAATGGTAACTGGTTATTTCTAGTGTTTTAACTTATTGGTAATTTTTATTTTTTCTTTATATTTATTTACTAAATTTTCTAAAATGACTATTTTTTCTTTACAATAACTAAGAAATACAGGTTAGAACAAAATAATCTAAGAGGAATATTGGCTTCCTGTACGGTCAGTTTGGATAGAAAAAAACAAGAAGCAAATGGAGAGAACTATGATGATTTTATATTAAGGAAGAAGAACCTAGGGTTTAGTTATCACTCTGGATAAGGGTAGTGATTTCTGAAATTATAAACCAGAGAAGCTAAACATAATTGAATTTTATATAAAATAGGAGAGAAATGCCATCTTCACAATCAATGGGACATCAAAGCCAGTGTGTGAAAATATGCAAGCTGTGTGTTGTTGTGTATTTATATAGAGTTCCACAAACATACCACTGATGCTAGCTGACTGTAGGGATGGAGGTTAGTCCCATTTGCAAGCTCACTGTCCAGTTATTTCCTACCTAATTTTTGACATTATCTATTGAGAAATGTTGTACCTCATTAGTCAAGTTACTCTAAACTTCAACTCTGTCTATTGTTTTTTTAAGTATCTCTTTAAGCAACCTTATATTTCAAAATCCTAATTTTTTTTCTCAATTATATCTCATAGTTTGTTCTCTGTGTGAAAAAATATTTTCTCACTTAAATTACTGACTTGGGTAAGATGTGTATGGTTTTCACAATGGACATTATCTTTTGAAAAGTTACAACATTTTATTATTGGTTCCCCGAGCCACTATGGCATAAATAGCTAGAAATCAATTGCATCAGAAGTCTCATATTTTATGTATTAAAACTGCAGAGGAAACTACAGCTGAAAAATTATCTTGAGGTGAACAAATGAGTAAAGCATCGGTACTGCATTAAGTTCACCGTTATCTTACAAATCCCAGCTAAAGCGGCAGACTATCCATCAGAGAGAATGAACACATTCTAAGCATAGAATTTATCAAATAGGCCATCTTTAGTATCAATTTTTCTTTTGATTTTTGATCACTTTGGATTAAAAAAAATGATTGGATTCACTAGAAACTATTTTTCAGAATAAATTACAGCCACTTAGATATAATATCTACTAGAAAAAAGTTAAACCAGACAACTCTTTTCATTTCTTTTTCTTTTTCTTTTTTTAGAAGAGATACATGCATAGCACATTATGAAGTACATGTTCCTGGACCTCTGGATATTATTCCATCAAAAACTAAATGCTGTTCTGAATAAAACTACTTCCATATAATGTTAATTATCTTTATATTTTTCTTGATTTGTTAACTTTCTGAATATGTTAGCAATGGAATTGGTAGGAGAATTGAAAAAATGAACCATTTTATGGCACTTTTGTTGTTTTTTCACATTTCCAAAATATGTGGAAAAAATTTTTTTTGCCATATTATATGGTAGTCACCTTCACAAAGAAGTTCTTGAGCCTCTCCTTTTCTTACAGGTTACAATTCAAGAATTTCTATTTAGATGACTCTAATTTACATTAAATTATATCATCTAATTTTGAAGAAGTTTTATTAAACTGATGGAAACTGGAATGGGGCATTAGGTAAAGAAAACAGCTTTCAAATAGTGGTGAGTTATATTTTGCTCAAATCTGTGGGATTCCTAGTCTCTTATATTTTATTTTTTTTTAAGTAAAACGACATGAAAGAGTTGACTCTAAATAGTAGAAGTATTCTTAGAGAGGAATCTGATTTTTACATTCAAAGTATCTGTTTGAAGCTAATGGACACTCGAGAGGATAATGGAAAATAAGCAGTGTATTATTTTTCTATTCCTTTCATCACATATACCAATATTTCCAGTTAGGGTTTGGAAATTGTGGGTATTTTGCATTTATAGTTCATTTATAGTAGCTATAACATACATTGAGTATTGAACTTCTTCATATCTTAGTCATCATAAAAATGGAAAGTAACATTCATACAAGGAAAGTGCAAGCTTAAATCTCAACCTCAAGAATCCAATGGCCCAATTTACACAAAACTGTAAAAGTTTCTAAATGAAACTTTTCTCTTAGTAATGTTTTGTTGTTTATGTTGTTTTTTGTTTTTGTTTTTGTTTTTGTTTTTGTTATTTTTAGTGTATAGGCACTTTACTAATACCAAATTTCTATAACTCATGCATCATTGGTATTAAAAACTAAACAAACAAACAAAAAACCTTGGGCACACCATGATTTTGATGCTGAGAGGCCTTTCTCTCTCTCTCTCTCTCTTTCTCTTTCTTTTTTTCTTTTTTTGATTTAGCTGTTTCAGTTGAGTTTTTTAATAGTGGAAGGCAGAACATAGTCCTTTGTCATCTGTTCTTAATAAGTGCAGTTTTGTTCCCCACAAGAAATTTGGCAGTCTGTAGACATTCTGGTTATTGCAACTTTGGGTGGTACTAGTAACATCTAATGATAGAAGGCAGAGATCCTGCTAAATATCCTACCTTGTAAAGGACAACAAAGAATTAACTGGCCCAATATGTCTAGAGGTTGAAAACCTCTACTTTGGATGAATAGTAATTTGGGTGGGAAGAAGAATTTATCATGAAGCATTCATTTTTAGAAATTGTGTTCCATCAAATCTTGAAGGAATGTTTTAGGAGGTATTTTGGTGATGGCATTTATAAAGGATGATTGCTGTGGTGGAGAATTGCACATCTGAATTGGTAGCATTTATATGAGTTTTTTGGATAAAATAATTGAAATAGAAAGAGCTAGATCTAAATAAATAGAGTAAATTTAAGTAGTTGAAAAAATATCTTTGTCCAGTAAAGACTAAAGACAAAATTATTGCAAAAATAAAAGCTAAGAACTCTGATGTGGACTGGCATGGGATGGTGAGGCATAACATGGACATAAGGATTGTGATAATGTAAACTCAACTATGGCTTTCATCAATGCCCTAGTGAGAAAATAGGTCTTTTTGCCAGACTGTGGGTGTTAGTTGATTGGCTGTATATCATATATGACTTGCTAGATATTTATACCACTGTTAATTGTATCAAGATCATTTCAATCTGTTGGTTCTGTTTTTTTTTTTTCAAATAATAATTTCAGTTACATATATAAAGCTCTGATATAAAAAGGCCCCTTTGGATAATATAACTCAATGATACTTCCAGTAAGTCAGACCCTGCTACATTTGCTTCTCCAGGCTGATACTGCAGGTCAGTATACCAATAACCATTCCAGGTACATAATAATGCCTAAATAGCATCTAAAGGAATCTGAGTTTTCCAATAAAGTACACTTTTTTAAGAATGGGAAAGGCAGGAAGAGCTTTGGCTTATTTCAACACAATCACCATGCTACTGTGTATATGGCCTACTTCTCTATCACAATATAAGAATCTGTAATAAGCAATGTAAGAAGGGGGAAAAATATAAAGCCAGAAAAATGTTTCTGCTTCAAGAAAAGAGAAAATGCTTTCTCTATTGTGCTTTTAAAAATGATGCAATGAAATCTATCCAACCCAGAAAGTATGCTCTAAGGATTTGACAAAAATTATGTCTCATGTCGAGTAAAATAGTTTTCTAGGGATATTACACCCAATAAAGAAAGGGGTTTTCTTACTTTTAAAAACTACCCAACACAAGCACTTAAATATGTAGAATTTCATTTAAATAAGTCAGTCAACAATTTTTTATAAAGTATTTAACACTTCATTGTAGAAACATAGGCAAAATGACTATTATAACCAAAATGAAAAATACTGTTCAATTTAAAAAATGTACTTAAACAAGAACCTGAAAAAGTTTATGATATGCATAACATTGTTCAAGCAAAATTGCACTAGTATTACATAAATCAATAGTTTATAAAGGCCTCAATATGGCAAAGTTTAGAAATAGGTAGTATGCATGCACATAGTACAACAAAAAGTCTCTTTATAAAACAGCAGTTTTTTTTTTTAATGCTTGTACAAAGGGATAAAGAGCAACCACAAACATATTTCATCTGTTAGGTTAATACATTATGACAGCTAAAAGTCAGTCATGTCTATCAGAGGAACAAAAAGCCCTCCATACCTTATGAATAAATCTTTTGTGCCTTTAAAGATATCTGTATAAAAATGCTATCCTTTTTTATACAACTTAAATAAATCGTACTTGTTTCAATCAAAATTTGAAAACCAAAAAGTGAATGGCGGGGGTCCATGTGTTTTGCATAACTGGAAGAAACCAGAGTACCAGAGTAACTGGTCAGCATTTACACTCTCCACCTTTGATTATGGGCAGGTAATTGTTTTCCTATAACCTGGAAAGTTCTTTAAGAATATGTTTTGAATAGGGCAAATAACGGATTAGTCATACTGTGTATTGAAAATATTTACTAATTACTCTATACGATAATGGCTATTTTGCCTCTTTTGACCGAGCAAAGAGAACGCATTCGCATCATTGAAATTGTCATCAATTTGTGTGCTTATATATTATTGTTCAGTGTTCTGTGTAGTAAGGGGTTGGGTTAATCTTCCACAAAATGCACATGACTGGGAAGAACTTCCTAAGGCATGAGGACCCAATGCCCTGTTGTGCTCCAGGCTGGCTATTCACCTCAGGACCAAGGGAGAACGAAAGGTCTTATCCATAGCAAATGTAGTCTTTCCACTTCTGGTTATATTTTTGCTATGTTCTATCACCTAAATATAACTATTGTTTACAGGGTGTATATGTTTAGTATATCACAGAGAGTCCACTAAATTTTGGCAAATGTATTCATAGGTGTTCATGCAAATTATCAATTGTATATATTTTTAAAAGTTTTTTCCTCAAAATTTTTATCTATCACTTGGCAATCTAAGGCTAATTTCAAAGCAGGTGACGTTGGATTTGTGAGGGCTAGGTATTTTCAGCAGTCTGAATCAATCTTAATGGATACAAGGAAGAGAGTTGACCATTCAATCATTCTTCCATCAATTTAAATGGAAAAATAAAATGACATTGTATTACAGCTTTCAGACCATATAATGAAAAAGTGCAGAGATTCTTTTTGTTGATTAAGTAGAACCAAAAAAGTTCATATAAAATAGATTGCTCATATTCACACTACAAAGGAATATGTTGTTTGTAATTTTAACAAATTCAAAGGTGAGTCATATCAGCAGCATTGTTGTAAATTGTATTGTAGTGCAGTTCTTTTTCATAAAAATACCATACAAATGGTCAATCAATAGTCATCAGCAAAAAATAAAACCCAGAAAACTCAGATAACAATTAACCAGGAGTAAGATAAAGAAAGAGGTAATGCTGATGCCAAAACAAGTATAATACTGTTGGAACATACAAAAGTAATCCTTATATTTTATACATTTATACAGCATATAAAAGGTATCGCTGATTATGCCACCGTCTCTCTTATCCCAATTTCTATTTTCTTTGGAAGCAGTTCTTTCCTTTCATCAACACTTCCTAAGGAGTTTCGACAGTTTTGCCCATCCATATACAGTTTTGCATACACTGGATTGGAGTAATTTGTTGGCTGAAGGAGGAAAAGAAATAAAATTTTTCTCATCAGTTTTGATCACATTGGTTATTTTCTAGGATGTCTTTTTAATGTTAACAACATTTATATGCAATACATTTAATTTTCTAAATAGTAGCTTATAAATGTAATTTAAATTGTTTACAGACTTCAGTTGACTTTTGTGAGGTATTAGATAAAAACATAATTGTACATTTTTCAGGTAACTTGTGAATCTAAGTGGAACTTTGACATAATAGTAAAAGCCGGAGGATATCTTTGTGAAGACAATATTCACTGAGACTTTATTTAAAAGAATAAAACATTAAACTAAATCATCTTATTTCCAGTCCGTACATTTGTCCCTTATTGCTGTTGCAGTGGCAGGAAAGATGTGTTTACAGAAAATTATCTAAATTGCTTGAGGCTTAGAATTTTTTCAATATGAAGTTAAAATCAGGAAAACAAAGAAAATAATAGTAAAATATATTGGTGGAATAGACTTTAAAATAGACAATATTTTTGCTTCAAACAACTCATACGTAATTATCATTGGAAATACTTTTGGACTCTTCCAAGGAATTGTGATATTCACAGTCATCTTAATTTTCATACTTAGAGCACTTTGAAGTAGAACTGATACATGTAAAAGTGATCTATTTCAGTTGAAAAACATGCAGCATTCATTGTTTTTTATTAACTGCAACTTAACCCAAGAAATTACTGCCTAATTTTTGTTTAATTTTGTTTTGTCTTCTCATCAACAGAACACTAAATCTTAGTTCCGACAAAGAAACATATAATCTTTGAGCCATGCAAATGAGACAAACATGATAAAAAATGAGAATGAAAACAGCTGATGGGAGAGATGTTTAGGGGAGAACATACTCATTCCTGTGAATCTTTATACCCTTATTTTTAGACCTCTTCCATCTACCATGAACTATGTAACCTAAGACAGAGTATTTTCCTCTAGAATCTAGTCACTTAATTAAAAAAATAAAATAAATAAGAGTGGCTTTTATTAGACCACTTCTAATTTCTCAATATGATGGCATATTTTGTAGTATATTTTTATTTAAGTGAACATCAAACTTACATATACTAAACACAACATTAATTGGAAGTGAATCAAACCAAACATGAATTTAAGCTTAAATTAATCAGTTTAAATTTCTGGCTAGAGAATTCCAAAAATAGCAAATATTCATTTTTTTATTGTTAAAGTGCTATGACATTTTCAAAATCAGCAGAAGAGATATTTCTACTTAATAGCTTGTCTAAAATGATAACATGTTTTATATGTAGTCTTGCATAAGCAGGACGTCTAACATAAGCCTCTGATTTTAATGCTGTTTTGAAATCTCTTGTTAATTAAAAACTCAATTAAAGACAGGCCCTATCTAAGTCTAGCCATCATCTTTCATTGCGAGGGTTTCTGTGATGGAATGGATATGGAATAATGAATTTTCTTCTCTCACCCCAGCAGTTAGTGGTCCTTTCAAATCAGAGTTTAGGTAGATGGGCGGCGCTGTGTGTGGAAGCTTGAAAGCACTGGACCCTCCCCCTATATACCTGGCCTGTATGTAAACAGAGAGTTTTAGTTTCCATAATATCATGGAACGATTTTCATTGACATAAACTCATAGTAAGTCATAAGAACAGCATAAAGATGCTCATTAGCCCTCGGGCATATTGTATTCATAGTAACTTTAATAAACTAAGAAAAAAACTGTTAATATTGGATCTGTGCTTCATAAGTAGACAGTTTTAGTATGTACATCTTCCTGATAGACATGCCATGCCTCAAGTAATCTCCATACATTTCTATTTATTTAACTTCATCTTTCCCAAAGAAATCATCTTTGCTAACTGCTCTGTGAAAAATACACAAGCCTCCCCCCACTTAAGGTTTGTCAACTTTGAAAAGTTCTGACAGTAGCATATTCTGAACACTCAAATATCTGGCTGCTTCCAATTAAAGATTCATCACCATTCTGTATTTTAAACAAATAAAAATCTGGCACTTAAAAAAATTCTGTATTTTTGAAATCTGACTCTCCAGATGAATTACTAATTAAAATGGTTTCCTAAGACTCCATGCAAGAACATTGACTTTAGATTTTCTTGGGTCTAAGAGCAGAATTAGTCAGTCAGGTACACTCATATTTGGGATAGCAATCCAAAAGGGGGAAAAATAGATAAGAAGTTGAAAAGCATAAAAATCATGTTCAAATTTGAAGTAAATTAAAGGTGAATTGAAAAAAAAAGCTGTCAATTCTTAACAATGAATAGTCACAAAGTTTGAGATAAGGGCAAGGGTCTCAGAAAAAGATTTTAAATATAAACTCAGGTCAATACTGCCTCTGCATTTCCCCCACAAAGATCTCTTTGAAAAAATATTGAAAATAATCTAAGGTTTGAGATGAATTTGGATATAAAACCAGTAAACACTAATTTCTCTTTTTTGTGATCTTCAAACTATTCTGTGATTATCTCCATAGTCAAATCTTTTTTATTAACCGTATTTACTATTTCAATTATTTTGATTAAAAGGTATGATTGAAGTATACATTTATCCATTTTGAAAATAATGAAAATGCTCTATAAAATCATTTTTATGTGTAATACAGTTTTTATTTGATCACATCATGACTATATCAAACCATCATGACTCAGCAGATACTGTATGAAAAATATTTGATCATTAAGGTTGCTTCAGTGTAGCCTCCTGCTTTCCAAAAGTGCTTATACCTATTAGGACTAATTGTGTTTTTTTGTAGTTACTTCTTAGGCAACAATTCATATTTACATTTCAAAAATCAGAGCTAGCTAGACTCAGCCATCTAAGTCACATTAATGTAATTTTGGTCAATCAGTCAGCAAATTGGTAAATAAATATCTATTGAATGTCATGTGCAAAGTACATTAAAAGTATATCTGGGGGGCACTGAAGCATAGTTTAATCTTCCTTGAGTAAATAGAAAAAAATTTAAATGGAGTACTAAAAAGCTATTTTCTTTAAGTATCTAAAATTGGCTTAATTCTATCACTAGAAATAAAAATGATGGGGAAAAAATGAGAACTCTCTTTCTGAAAAGTATATAAAGTATGTCCTCATCAGTTCATATACTACTTATATACACTGTACTTTTTCCTAAGAAAAATTCAAAGAATAAGAAAAGTCTATTATTTAATATGTCTTTCTTCTTCATAGATAAATTGTCAAATAACAATGTGTACCATATGTATAGTCTTTCACTTTCAAGTGGAAAACAGCAAAACTTAGGGTTCCAGATTTATTTCATGAACAATTTCAAATATAAGAGTTAATTAATAATTAATAGTAAATACAAATTTACTTCTAATTAGGAAAAAAAATACTATAATATCTTTTTATAGTGTAAAGATTTATACATACAGTAACAATTGATTCCTTTTTGGAGAAATAAATATTTGACCATCAATTTCAGTCTCACTATGGATTCAGAACTAGCCTAAATGTATGGGACCCTATTCAATTCAACATCTTTGGGAGCAGCTTTTGCTATAAGTTGAACCCATTTGGAGATAGATCAGTCACTGTGATTATTTACAATGTAAATGTGGATTTAGGGCAAAAGACCTTTAATATATGAGAAAATAAATTAACCATTTAATAAATGAATGAATACGCTAAGAAAAATCAATTCCATAATAGGAAACAAATGTTCTTAATTCACAATAAAATATTCTATAATTATCATTGTAAAATATGAAGATAATACAGTGTAGTGGATCTTTGCAAGTTTACTTTATATGGATAATTGTATTATTTATCTATTTCTCTTTAAAGCTGCTCATCTGAGCATATAATAAGAACAGAAAATTTACCAAAAAAAGTCAGATTTTTCGGCTTTGTGTATCAATGACATGACTCAATAAGAAGGCTATCATGGCAGAAAAAAATATTTTCCAAAAGTAATTTGATTACAAACAAATCCAAGGGCACAGCTTAGTTGAATCAGTGAAACAAAACACTACTGGAAATAAAATACTTACTTTGGCAATGAAGTACTGCACTCTTTATATTATTAAAAAATAAATCAGACAGTATTTTTATACTAGGCTGTATATTTAGATATTTTAGCATGTCAATACATTTGGGTAAGACATTTTAAATAAACTATACACATTTATAAACTAAATGAATGAATAAATGCATATATTCTAAAATATGTTATCTTAACTTCATGCTTCAGGTCCATAATTTTATTTTTTCTTTAAAAGAGACTGTAACATTCAATGCATCCTTAAGTTATTTAATATAACATGAGATAAAGGAAATATTAAAATTCAGGACTGTCTTACAGATAAATGACTCAGGGATGTTAATGCTTACTCTTCATCATCTTAAAACATATTACCTTTGTTGCATCTACCATAAACCCAGGATCTAAAAGACCTCCATCGTTGTGATCATGATCCACCTCATACATGTTATAAGATGGATTGCCAATTTCTACATTGATTCCTCCATTGATAATAGGCTGTCTTCTAATAGTTTTTGTCCTAGAATATATGAACATTAATGTAAGTGTAAACTGTCTCAATATTAAAATCATGATACATAAAGCCATTTTATTTGTAGATTTACTAACAATATAACTCATAGAGAGTTCATAAATAAAGTGCATTCAAAATAAACGATATTTATCAAGCCATAGAACAAAAAGGGTCTTAATGTGGTAAGTTATTTCCTCGAATTATTTAGATTTAACTGCAAAAAATGCACTTGGAACATATTCCTATTAAATAATTAATACATTAATTGAAACTGAATATTCACTAATTCATTATTTTTTTTTTAAATTTTTTTATTTATTTATGATAGTCACAGAGAGAGAGAGAGAGAGAGAGAGGCAGAGACACAGGCAGAGGGAGAAGCAGGCTCCATGCACCGGGAGCCTGATGTGGGATTCGATCCCGGGTCTCCAGGATCGCGCCCTGGGCCAAAGGCAGGCGCCAAACCGCTGCGCCACCCAGGGATCCCCTAATTCATTATTTTTTAAATTCACTTTGACCTATGATTTCTGAAAATCATGACTAAAAGTAGTGATAAAGAACCTTTGAAATAAAATTTCAATCCCCAAGTCATCTGTTTAAAAAAAAAACAAAACTCTCACAAACACTTGGTTCTAGATAATAACCTTATAGACTACATATACCTTCCAGATCTTTATAACTGCATATTCACATAAATTGAAAAATTACACTTTGAGGAATTTATAAACTATACCAATGCAGAATTTCTGAATGAAATGCACACATGTGATATAAAAGACATATTCAGCATCATTGTATTGACATCACTAATCTTACACATTACGATAATAGGATGCACTTCGGAGATTCTTGCTGTTTCATGGAAAAATTACCACAGCTGTAAAATTCAACTGAAATTTTAATTAACATGTCCTCTTGTTAGTTTTGTTAGAATATATAAATAGAGCCATTCTATTAACATAACAAGGGAAAACTGTCTAAATTATACTCACTTTAAAATGAAACAGAAGGATAAAATGGTTTGAAAACAATATTTTGCACTTGGAATAACTAAATCATGTTGTTAAGAATTTTAAAAATTAAAGGGGAAAGTCACTACATATCTGTAACTATATGTGTAATTTATTTACTGACTGTCTAAACCATGGAATCTTACCTTCTTTTTCTTTTACAAAGCACTAAACCAATTACTAAGGTGGTTATCAAAGTCACCAGGAGGACTAGAGGCACAATGATGGCAATGCTTCCTGAAAAATAAATAAATGAATAGGTGAACACATAAATAAAATGAATTAAAATCTGATATAACTGAATATTATATCAAATGATTTGACCACTGATATCATGAAAAGAAAGCTCAGGCCAAACATCTATATTCTTAGTTCATATCCATGTTACTGAAAAATCACTCTCCTATTAAGATTTTTTTTTTTTATAATTCAGTAACATTTATTTTACATAAAACAATTTTCAAAGAATACATTTAAAAACCATCTAGATACTGATTTTATTGCATTACAAAAAATTAAGAGGCACAATTTAGTATTCAAATAAACTGTGAGGGGTGGAGGCGGGGCTTAAGATCGCTACAGTGGTGTTCCTTAGTCACTTAATGGCTCTGGGAACAAGAGTCTTTAATGAGGCAGTAGTGCACTTCATTTAGTAGGAATAAATCACATAAAATATATACTTTTATACAGAAAGTGTTATTGTATTACCACTTTCAATTACTTTATAAAAACTTCATTTTGAATTGCACAAAAGTTCTTTAAAATTGGTAACTCCCAGAATATAGGGCTTAGAACTAAGTATCTTGATCTGCTGGAAATGTTTCTTTAGATATCTTTCATTAATATGTTGCAGTTAAATCTCTTGAGGTTAGAAATACTGATTTGTCAGTCTGAGTGTGATTCTCACTACACACATTTACTTTCAAGGAGTACACGCGGCAAGTCAGATTGCAGCCTCGCCAATTAGGACATCAGTGTTGGATACTGATATACATAGGCCTAATATCAGTTTCACATCTTCCTTAGAGTGAGTCCTTGGATAGGTTATTTAAAACTGAGGGCTTCTGCTTCTCACCAATAAAACAGAGACAGGGAGATCTATAATACAGGGCTATTAGAATGGGGTGTGGGGAGGCAAGGGGGATTCTCTTTCTTAAATTCCAGTTCCAGAATAATGTCAGCAAAATAAATCTGAGGATTTGGCCTTATGTTGTAAATGTCCATTTTCACATTTTTCATGTATTTATAAAAATTATCTTAGGCTATAATCACCTATCTTCAAAATGGAATAAATGATCTGTGAAATAGATCTCCAAGAGTGGTCAGAGAAACTGGGTCTAGTTTTTATGCATCTGAGCATAGGGGAGAACCTCTGCTTCTGCCTTGGTAACAAGAGCAACTATCTCTGTCTTCCCAGAGGAAGGAGACAATGCCCCTTTGCTGCTAACGTGATCCACAGGAAAACACCTACCGTTGTGTCATTTATGCAGGAAGAAAACTGAATGTGAGGGTTTCTTAATAACAGGAGAGTATTAAGTAGCTTGATCAACAGTGTAATGTTAATTTTTCCAACAGACAAATATCTAGAGCCTGTGAGAAAAAAGCTTTGTCTATTTAGAATAAACATCTGGTTGATTCATTTGAGTCCGCTTAAAATTAAAACAAATGAGTCCCAAAAGAAATTGAAATTTTTTGTGGGGATCTGGAATGCCTCAAGAATGAAATGTTAGGAATTATGAAATATATGAATTTCCTCTACAAATACACATACATGTAAAAATAATATGGTAGAAAAATTGTTAATATTTAGCACAATAAACAGCTGCATAAGGTCTATAAAATAGTAACATAGATCAGTTTTGATAGCTCTAGACAGAAGATATCAGTATGACATAGTCCATACTGGAGATTGCTTACCAAAATACCAAAAAGTCTTTATTAAGGAAATCTCACATATAAGATAATCTTCCTTTCTTTAAAAAAAAGTAAAATAACTAACCCTTCCATGCAAGAAAAAAAAATGACTTGCTTTATTTAGTCAGTTCCTAAAATGTAAAACTCATTTTATTTTATTTATTTTTAAGGATTTTATTTATTTATTCATGAGAGAGAGAGAGAGAGAGAGGCAGAGTCATAGGCAGAGGGAGAAGCAGGCTCCATGCAGGGAGCCCGATGTGGGACTCGATCTCAGGACCCCAGGATCATGACCTGAGCCAAATGCAACGTTCAACTGCTGAGCCACCCAGGGGTCCCTAAAACTAATTTTATTATTTCATGTTCTTACCAAAACTATACAACAACTTCATGTGTTTGATATTATATTACCTTCTAGGTTTTGGGAAAGTGAACTTTATATGAATGTGTAATTTATTAGTAATTAATGAAAGCAGAGAATCTGGCACCTTGGATAGTAATTAACATTTATTCACAAATTTTTAAATACCAGTGAACAGCTTGGTATCTTCATAAACTATGACTTCAACTGACTGATCATGACTTTATAAATATTCTTACTTTATTATTTATATTTTTCCCTTATAATTTGTGGTAAATTGGTAGATATAAAATACTTACCAATTCTGGTCTTAGGGTATACAAAGTTACTTTCCCATCACTGCCAATTGTACACTATTTAAAAATATATTTTACTTATTCTATGTAGTTTCCTCTATTCCTATTTAAGGTAGAAATGCTGTTATATATACATACTAAAAAATTTACCTATCTCTTTCTTTTTCTTTGTCCCATTTGTGATGACAGTTCCAACTCCTTACACTGTAGCCCTTTTAGAACCTAGAATTCTAATATGTTTATATAAAAAAAAAAAACACAACTGTAATAATGCTTAGTGTAGCCAGTAAATAATGCAGGGTGGCAGTTGGGCAAGTTTTTAAAATTGGGTTTTATAAAATTTTTATATCAAGGAAAATAATTGGCAACAACATATATCTTTAGAATTAGAAGACAGATTTTTTTTCAAAATAAGTAGAATATATAGCAGCAAATATATTGTAACATATATCAATCAAAGTTTACTGCAGGTTATTTTTTTTTAGCTGTAACTTATTGGTGGATTGTTCTAAGCTGATTTTTTAAAAAGCACATTCAGTACTTATTGAAGATAGACAGGGTATCTCGACATCTCGATAACCTTGTCACTTAAAATACAAATCTTTCTTTATACAGATTGTTAGGTTGCAGAGACCCTTTCTCTGGGAGAGGCAGGATAGCACAGCAGTTGAGATAATAAACGGTGGAGCCAGACTATCTTTGTCCAAATCTCAGCTTTCTAACAACTATACTTGGGCAAATTAGTTATCTCTGTCTCAGTTCACTCATCCATAAAATGAATGTCATCATTAATACCACCTCATAGTAATGTAAATAGGATTGTCTATTATATAGAAAGTGCGACATACATGTTTATTAAATAATTAAAAACATATTATTGCCATAGCACTGCGCTTGAGTGGGGGAAGGAGGTGAGATCATTTGGGGATATGTTGAACTTAAGATTTCCATGGAATACTGAATGATATAGATATTGCCATGGGCATGGATATAGAAATTGTGCAGTGGGACCTATGTCTCAAACTCAGGAGACAAACCAGGATTGATAATAGAAATTTAGGGGTAATTGACATAAATTTGGTAAGTGAGGTCAAGAATTATGGACCAACATGAAGAGTAAGTGACGAATGAGTTGTTCAAGAAGAGACAGGGAAAATGTATCTCACAAAGAAGAGAGTTGCTTCAAGAGGTAAGAAGAGAACCAGAATAATTCAGTATCATGGAAGTCAGAGCGAGACAATCTCAACCTTTGTTTATTGGTTGAATTTATAGTGGAAAAATATAAGCATTAAATATGCCATTACAATTAATCTCTTTTGACATGTTGCTACATATTCTGCTCTTAAATTCATGTTCACATACATGTATAAATGTGAATGTAGATATATTTTTGTGATTAGGATGTTTTCTTTTGAGCATTATGATAAACAAAAATTATAAAGAAAATATCCTCACTTTGTATCACTCTCTCTCATCCCCTTGATCCCAGCACACTGGTCTTTAAGTCCCTTGAGCATCTCTCTTTCTTGTTCCAGGGTTTCCATACCTGCTGTCTGTCCCTTGTGTTTGAAATACCCTCAGCTTCTTCTCTTTCTAATCCTTCAAATCTCAGCTTCTATATCATCACTTCAGAGAAATCACTCCTGACCTCAGATCTCCTCTGCCGTTCTCTATTTTTTGCTTTTATTTTTGCTTCCTTAACAAAACCAATCAAAATTTACAATTATTTCATAAATCTCCGTGCTTACTCATTTGTTTCCTTGCTTGTTTTATTTCTGTTTACCCTTCTAGAACGTCAGCTTCATTGAAGAGGCACTGTCTGTCTCACTCACTCACTTTTCTCTGGGATCTCATTCAGTACTTGACACTTTGTTGAGGCTTAATAAATATTTGATTTGGAAGAATTAGGACAAAGCATTATTTTGTTGCATGTTTCAGTTATCTCTCTATATCTGCAAATTGTTGGTTCCTTGGTGCACATAATTAGTCATTTTTTCTATTTTAAAACAAGATGGTATAAAAGAGATAAGGGCAAAATAGGAAAAGAGGAAACACAATTCCGTAACAGATACCACATCTCTGTTGTCACTGCACTAAAATAGAGCATCTCAATATTACTGCCTCACAAATGCTGAGTATATTTTTATCCTCTTTTATTTTAGCAAATACGAATAGCATAATTCAAAAATTGAGCATCCACTCCCTTAAAACTTGAGGTGAAATTTAAATAGAAGTGCCCAAGGAATATTTTATCATATTTAATTTAAAACTCTTCAAAAACTTCAGAAGAGTCAGACTAGCTTCTTTTAAGTGGAACCTCAGCAGAACATGCTAGGCTAATAGATCCACTTAATTCCACAGGCTGATTTTTTTAGATACTTAAAACAACAAAGGCCAGAAAACATCAGTATGAGTACTCAGAGATGATTAAGAAGCTGTGCATCAATTAGAAAGGTAAATCTCCGTGCAGGCTGACAGCAGTCAGGCCAACAGAAGCAGTGTATTCTTTATTATTCCAGGGTTCAGTTATGGAATGCTTCACTGTTAGTGGAAACGCAGATCTGAAAACACACTGCTAAAGTGTCTACCTATCTTATCGGGCAGATGATTTTTCCCCAAGTTTGGGGAACATTTGACAACCATTTAAAACTATTGGGCTTTATCTTACGTAGGATCAGTTTAACTAGTTTTTTTCCCCCTTCTTTCAAAGTTATTGAGGCAAGTTTCTGTAAGCATAAATGTCTGATGATAAGTACCTTTTAATAGTGTCATTATGTGGTCAACTTTGCTCAAATTTAAGAAAATCTGACATTTACATAGCTAATAGCCCTTTCAATGTGCATTGATACTTCTATTAAATTTAATGACTTTAAATCAGTGATGGAAGGAAGGACATTAGAGTCTTTGATAAAGGATTACAAATACTTGCGACTCTTTCTGTCTGATGCAGTCTCTGTTTTAGAACTGCTGTATGTGATTAGAGACTTCTGCCTTGTAAGGGAGCTTTTTGCCCCTGCAAATAATTGGAGACTTCACCTTCCAATAAAAACATCTGGTGTTCCCCTCCTGCAAACCATTTCCAAACACCAAACTTTCCTTTGTGGATGGAACTTATGTAAAATTTGAAAATTGAATGGATGTGCTACTTTATATCCTTCTTTCCTTTTCAGAGTTTATCAATATTTAAAATTGTTTTCGACTCTTTAAAAGGCTATGTATTTCAGTCATCTTAGATAATTGAGAGATTGCCGGAAATAAAAGCCTAACATATAACTTGTCTTCATAATTCTCAGCTTATAAATTCAGTGTGTTCCATAGGTTCAAATGCATTTGAACTGCATTTTTCATTTAAAAACAGTGCTGTTGGGCAGCCCCGGTGGCCCAGCGGTTTAGCGCCACCTTCAGCCAGGTGTGTGATCCTGGAGACTGGAGATGGAGTCCCACGTGGAGCTCCCTGCACAGAGCCTGCTTCTCCCTCTGCCTGTGTCTGTCTGTCTCTCTGTCTCTGTCTGTTATGAATGAATGAATAAATAAATAAATAAATAAATAAATAAATAAATAAATATCTAAAAAAAACCCCCAATGTTCTTAATTATTGTTGAGTTTTGTAACTGGAAAATCATATGTAAATGAGTGTGCCTCCAGAACTATTATTGGCAACATGTGTATGAGCTCTAGATCCTGGGAAAAAAGAATAGGACACTGGGACCCTGCGTGTAGGGTACAAAAATGGCATTCTTTTCACTTTGACAGTCTTTACTTTTTCACAAACTCCATGATACGTTTTTTTGTTTTCATGAAACTTTTTTTTTTTCCACCAGAGGAAAACTGGTAAGGCAAGCATTTGTCCATCAGTGAAGTTACTTTTCTTCTTCAAGAATATATTTACCCACTTACTAGATATTACATATTTCAAAAGTTCTCCTCTCATAATAAAATGCATGACAATATGTGTGAATTGGGAAACTTTATTTTTGACTTTCATTTTGAAAATCTTTATAAAATCGTTTAAAGTTGTTAAAAATATACACAACAGACACACACAATGATGATGTAGATGGACTTTCAAATCCAGATGTAGTCCTGAGACTACAGCTGCATAAAGCAATTTGTAAAATGCTGAGCTATATTTTAATACAGTTCAAAACCAATACTTTGAAGACAAAGAAGCAATAAATCAACCACGATTCTTATTGCTTGTTAATATATTTTTCCTTAAGTCTACCAGTCAAGATTGCTTTATAACGACATACTGAAATGCAATCCAAGAAAATACACTTTGGTCTAATTAAAACATGGAATTACTTTTTTTCCTGGAGCATTTTCATATCCATTGTGCTATTTGCAGCCTTGGTAGCTGATGGACATTTCTCCAGAAAAGGTTATGCTAGGTTTGACAATGTGCATTCTGAAAACTGCCCAAGTTTGCTGTCTGAAAGAGCACATAAATGCTAGAACCTGTCACCAGGTGAGCTCAGTGCTTCATCTTTCCAAAAACAACTGGATTGCAATGCATCTCCTGCAGAATTCCGTGAAGGACACTTTCCAAGATTTAAGTCCCCCAGTCATGGCATACAATACAATTCCTGCACCATATGGAACACCCACCACCCAATATATTAACCTGAAGAACTTACTTGTGTTAATATGATCAGACTTGCTGCTCTTTGGGGCTGGTCTCTCACACTGTGTGCCTGACCAGTTGGTGGAACATCTAGAAAAATTAAAAAAATAAAGAAGAAAAATTGGTTTATAATAAAACTCACAAATCTGCTAATATAATAACTTTAACCAAATGAAATGAAGGGCCAGCCATCACTGATTCATAAATATTAGGTATAGAGTTCTGCTAATGTCCTGTATATTGCCGGTATGTGGAGGGTAGTTTCAACTGGACGTCATTTGTTGAAAATTTTTTTTTAAAATTTAGGTTTACAGTCATTTTTCTTTATCCTATGTTAAAACTTAAATTTAGTATATTTTATAGCAAAACTGAAATCTTAATTAAGAATTAGGAATCAATTTAAGAAGTACTGAAAATTGCAAGTAGCCACAATAAAAACTGAGTTGGCCTGTCAAGCAGATCAATCTTTAAGTTTCTGGGACTTTTTTTCCCCCTGGCCTGCTCTATGTCCAAAGTTTAATTAAAACCCAACAGCAAATGGTCATCTGTCTCAGTTCAAACTGCAGAATTTTTACTCTTCTAATCATGCATAGGGAAATGCAGTCCGTTCCCATTTAAAATCAGACTTCTGTCTCTATGGAATCAAGAAAACGTGCCCAAGTTTTTAGTGGAAGAAGCAGTCTTCCCCATATAGGTACCATGACACTATGATGAAAAGTCTCACAGAGGGTGAAAATAATAGATCTGGTTAAAGTCCTTTACTTAAACATAAATCACAGCCATATAATTAGCTGGATGCATCAAAATAAATGCTGGAATGGTTTTAGCTACATTTCAATAATGCCTATTGGCTAGCCCAAGATGCCTCTGTGCATCTGTCAGAGGAAATCCACAGAGAGACCGCTTAATTGGCTTCAATTCTTATTTAAAATGACTGTCAAATGTCACCATATTAAGAATAGTTGCACACAATGAAAGAACAGCTTCCAGAACCATTTCAAGTAGATCTCTCTGGGCATGGTGGCCAAACTAAATAACTGCAATTTCAAGGTTTCTGCCAATAATGTCATAGTCAATTCAGATAGCTGAAGCTGTGCTTGGAACAAGGCTTCGATGATGCCATGTGAATTATCTGGGATATCTGTGAGTACAGCGTTGGCTCTCCTAAAACATGGGTGAAAGCTCATAAAATCATCATGACTGAAAACTTCAAATCATGAAAACAAAAATTTGTTTCATTAAAGCATATATTAATGTCAGCATAATTGACAATAATGTTATAATTCAAGAATATAGTTATTTGATTAATAATGATATTGTAAAAGTATGAGTATGGATTATGGTTTAAATGAATATTAATATATTATTATTAGGTCATCATTCATGCATCATCTTACCTTTTTGTTTAGATTTTTTATAACAAGTTTATGTATCTATTTCCTATACACATTTACTATATACCATAATGCAATAAATCATTAAAGTAAATAAATTTTAAGGCCAGGTCAATGACTCTGTCTACATTCCTGAAGTAAGGTAATGGAATGAGCACATTTTTACAAAATTATAATAAAGTGAACAATGGATAAAATCATTGATTTTTAAAAGTCATTTCTTTTCCTCACCTGTGGTTTTACAGATGATCGATCTACAAAAGTGTTCCAATTCTTTACAGTTTGTAATTCTTGACACAGTCCACAGATAATTCAAAATAATGTGTTTAGGATGATTTTGTAAAATGTTGTTGGAGTGAATTCTGATCATTGCAAAATTCTTTCTGTTTTACATAGCTTTACATTTGTCAAATCTTCCTGAGGAAGTTTTACATACTAATGGAAAAAAGACCAATACTGATTGCTTAATAATTTTATTATATAGCTTATGTATTCAAGGTTATTTTTGTGCAGGCATATTGAATTACTGATTAAAATATAAAAATTGGCTCTTTACATTACCTTCTTTGATAACCAAATAAAAAGAAACCTAAATCAGGGTTCATATTAAATAAGAAGAAAGACCTGAGATACATTTTGTTATGTTATTACTAGAGATAAGTACCTCTGGGCTCATCATTACACTGAGATGCTTAGAAGTCAAAAAGTGAAATTGCTCAAAATAGGAGGATTAAATGCTAAATTACCAGATTGTGTTTGGACACGAACATCACATATTTTAATTACTTTAGGAAGTGATGAAATATATGGCTTTAGAACCCCAGAAGAATAAAAAGAGATTTTTAAGCAAACAAGTAAGGATAGTGTTATTCTTAATTCCAAACTCTGGAATTATTTAGGTAAGACAGGTGGTGTTTCTGAACTGTACTAATTATCTATTTTATCCAGAGCTTGGAACCCAGTATTTATGATGGATAAAAGAAATCACCTACTAATGGTAATAAATCTCTTCTCTTTTAAATTGTGGAACCACTTTTAAATTCCTAATCTTCAAGGAATATTTTACTTATTACATACTGGAAAAAACTCTCAAAGACGGTGCTGGAGAAATAATTAATTTTAACAGTTATACATCTTAATAAGCTGATGATCACCTTGCAATTTTCCCTATACTCCTTATAAAACAATGTTTTATGGCCAAAGATAAAATGTATTCTACTGTTCAACATTTGTTACATTTTTAAAAAATTATCTCTTTTGAGATACTAAATCAAATAGAAGTCATTATTCTTGTTGCCTACCTTACAAAATGACTACTTAAGGCATTTGCTGCTCCACGAGCTCTTCTTCCAGTGGTTGATTTAAGACCAAGGACTTTTACCATCTTTAAAGAAATTCATAAATTTTTATACTCTGAATAGACTACAATGATCAAAGCTATTAAGGGCAGAACATTTAGGAATCGGAATATCTGAGGATCATCAAAATTTCTTGTCCAATTCCTCACTGAATCATTTGCATTACTGTGCTGACTATGATATTTCTGGCATCTCTTTTTCATTATTCCTCAAGTAAAATCCACAGTCCATGCCCCGGTCACCTTTAATCTGTACTGTTGTAATCCACTGCTACCTACTAGTTATCTTCAGATAATTGTCTTCAAGGAAATCCTTCGTGTACCTCCCAAGATTTAAAATAATTTTTTAAATGTTTTTTAAAGTTTATTAATTTATTTAAAATATTTTATTTATTTATTCATGAGAGACACAGGGAGACAGGCAGAGACACAGGCAGAGGGAGAAGCAGGCTCCATGCAGGGAGCCCAATGTGGGACTCAATCCCGGGACCCCGGGGTCACACCCTGAGCCCAAGGCAGGCGCTAAACTGCTGAGCCACCCAGGGATCCCCTATTTATTTATTTTAGGGAGGGAGGGAGAGGGGCAGAAGGAAAGAATATCCAAGCAGATTCCTGTTGAGTGCAGAGCCCAACACAAGGCTCAATCTCATGAGCCATGAGATCAGGACCTGAACAGAAACCAAGAATTTGATGCTTAACTGACTGAGCCCCACAGATGACTACCTGCCTTTTCTTTATTCCTTACCAGCACAAACACTTCTGTGTCATTCCTTTTACTCTTATTCTATAGGTTGTTTCCTACTATCCTTAACCTTAGGACAATAAAAATCCCCTTCTTTTTCTTATGTGTTTACCACTATGGCAGTCTGAATTATTTAACATTTTTAACACTGGTGAATTTTAACTAAGTATTGTTGGAACATAGATAGAAAGAGAGAGAAAGAGGTAGAGAGAGACTTATTTATCTAAACTATCTTTTATCTTTCTTTTTTTCACATCATCATATAAAGATATTGCTTCTGGCAGGTTTTTTATACATTTTTTTCATCATGATAAATGTACAATTAAATCTCCATCTTCTGTTTCTCCCACCCTCCTGTCCACCTCCCCTGTGGTAACCATTTGTTCTCTATAGGTAAGAGTCTGTTTCTTGGCTTCTCTCTAATTTTTTCTTTGCTCATCTGTTTTGTTTCTTAAATTCCACACATGAGTGAGATCATATGGTATCTGTCTTTCTCTGATTGACGTATTTAACTTAGCATTATACTCTCTAGCTCTATCCATGTTATTGCAAATGGAAAGATTTCATTCCTTTTTTATGGCTCCTAGCAGTTTCTTGAAGTCAATAGCTGCCTGGTAAAGTGTTATAGATTTTACAGTTTTTGACTTCTTCCCTTCTCTCTAAGGCTATTGACATTAAAAAGAAGATTATTTACTGCTGCATTGTTTTCTTAATCTTATTCTTCCACTTACATTATAGCTATATGTATAAAATAGTCTGAATTCTAATATATTTTGTGATATTTCATTATGTACTATATTAGTATGGTTAGCAAACTGAAAAAAAAATTGCTAAAATTGAAATTCTAGAGTCCCCTATATCAGGGATTTTCATTAAGTAGCTTGGAGTTTGGACCAGAAATCTTTACTTTGACGAAGTGATTCTGATGCAAGTAATTCACAAATCACACTTCAAGAAATATTTGAGACAACTTATTGCTATAGTCCCATAGACTTTGTCCTTATATCAAATATTATTTGATCTTTTAAAAAAATTTTTGGGTGAGAATAATAATATGCATGCCCAGCATGATTATTCAGAAGATTAAATTATATTGGTAAAAGTTCTTTACATAGTATTAGAAAGCTGAGTAAGTTTTTGATTTTGATAACTAATTTTCATCTGAATGTTACTATATAAAATATGCAGTTAGTTAAAAAGTAGTGTTTAGAGGACTTAGTAGTTACTGTGTCCTTTAAAAATTTGTGAAATTATTGTATAGTTATAATATACTCTGTTTCAATTGTAATATTCTGTATCACAAGGGAATGCCTTTATGTAAAGGCAATAGCAGAACAGATATTACTAGGAAGAATAGTAAACATTTTCAGAATATCAAAATCAGGTTGGCAAATATAAAGGGGATAAAAAATAATCTCTAAAAGGAACAGTTTTTATATGTAAGCATAGATACAAGACATATAATTAAACTGTCCAAAATGCTGCTATCTCTGAAGTAGTACAGTGATTGAGAATTGAGAATATTAGATACAAAATACAACAGGTGTTGTAAAATCTGAGATACTACCTTTCACTGTATAACAATGATCAACTTACATGGACTACAAATGTCATTTTGCAGAAATGTGGTCTAGAGTCACCTGCTTTGGGAGAAGTTCAAAATAAAATAATGAGATTAATATCTACTCCCTTTTTTCATCAAATTTAAAGGTCACGGGACTCTTCTGACCAACCAAAGTAAAATTCAAAGGTGAACCTTAAAGTAATTTGGAATTGAATTTCTCCTCCTCGATATATGTGCTAGGCTACGCTTATTAACCATGATGATAGAGACATTCAGGGAAAAAAAAAAAAAACTCACAGGGGAAAAAATGGCACAAAGGGATTAAGGAAACCTTAGAAAACTTGTGCATAGTGCCATGCATGCTTTAGTGTTCCAAAAGCTTCAGTTAAAAAAAATGAAAAATACTACATTTTGTGCACTAGATTTATATAGTAGTATTTCCATATTTATGTAAAGAAATTTAAAAAAAAAGCACTGGCAAAATACTTTGTCCAATTAATTTTGCAAATTTCTGGTGTTGAAATGACTACATTTGCATGGTGTTCCTCACTTTGACTCACTTTGACTCTCTATACTGTTGTGTAATTCCCAGTATCTTTTGTGCCCTTTCCATGCGAACAGTAGTTTGTAAGATGTTATGTAGACAGATATTTATTCATCGGTTTGTTAATTTTATTGTAAAACACTTTTCAATATCTTATTGTTTCATGACTTTCTGAGTTAAAATTATTTCATATACACATAATGATTCATATTTTTTGTAACATGCCCCCTAAATTTCCCGTACTAACTTTGATGTGAAATTTTGCATAAGATCCAATTAACATTTGCTGAACTTTGTGCCAGATCTTAGGATAAGTATATTCATACGAAAAATACTATTACTCACTCTTGTAATAACCTAGGAGTTGGAATTACTATGTGAAGTGAGGATGTGCATATTCAAATAATTTGCCAGGAAAAAAATAGCTTAAGTAGAGGAATAAAATGTGATGTCATTATTTCATTATTGTTTTCTGCAATAATGCCATGATCATTCTAATTCAATGCAGGAGTAGGGAGAAATGCTTTTCTTTAGTCCCTTATGCCCAGGAGAGTACCAATTTCTCAATAAAAAGTCAGAATATTGTCTGAACAAAAGGAAATAGTGTATTTTTTTGAGTCGTAGATTTGTAAGAATTACCACATTACCTCAGACCTGTGATCAAAATGTTTAACTTTCTGTCTCTAGCAGTGAAACTGAGGAATATATTATTAAAGAGTGTTTATATCCTTCTTGATATCAATTTCACATCTTTATATTTGTTCCAAAATATTGTACATGTGTCTAATATATCTTTAAAGATCCATTATCTATAAGTTCATCTATATTATTACTCAATCCACTCTTGAACTTCCAAAACTATTGACCCTTATTTCACTTATTTGGTATTTTTTTACATACAATTTTGCACTACAATTTCTATTTATGCAGTACTATTCTCAATCTAAATTTAACTGTTACTTCTTACATGGGAAAAGGCAGGTATTACCTTGTTTTTTTTTTTTTCTTCAGAAGGCTTAGGGTAGTAGCTTAAATTTATGTTTGTTTTTATAAGTATACTTGATTCTACTCTATAAGAATATAATTAATTGTTTGAAAATATTACAGTAAATCATTGTGTTATCTAGTACTGATAAGATTAGTAAGACAAAACTAATCTTACTTTAATATTAAGAAAAATTCGATCAGAAAGGGTTCTTGGTTTGAGAAATGTTAATGTGATAAAGTAAAAAAAAAAAAAAAGAGCGATATTCAATAAAATCTGACCAGTAATTATTTTAGGAAAAGTAAAAATTAATAAGAAATTGAAAAGGTGGCAATGAAAGAAATAAAATTAATAGAATGGATTTTTAAAAGTGATTTATTTTAAGAAGTAAGGTGGAATAAAAGAAGATGAAATCTAGTTTGCCAAGTAATTACCCATAAAGGGAAGTTTGTTAAGATTGAGTGGTTTAAGTTAGAAATGTTTAAACATATAATTTTGCACAGGCCACTTGAGCAGAAATGGCCACCAAAGTGTGAAATGATGACTGAATAAATACTAAAAAAAAAAAAAAATCTATAGTAATGGAAAAGTTTATCATCTAGATATTCTCCAGAAAATTTTATTGAAAGCAGATCTGAAAAGCATGAGGTGTTTTTTAGACTGAGTAGACAATTTGTACTTCACTGAATACATTACATGCACCGGATAAAAAGGAATAGGAATAATAATAAAATTAGTGTTAAGTAATATGATGGATGTAACTAAAGACCTAAAAGCAGGCTATTACGTTAGAAACAGTGGTTATAATGCTATAGGTAAAGGTGAGAGGAAAAACATAATGTATGCTGTAATACAATTAGAGGGCTCTCTCTACACATTGCCAAGACAAAAGGCCAATCCTACAATTGTCTTAAAAAGCTACCAAACCATAAGGGGTGGGATTCTCTATGCTTAGTGCCATGGACACAAAGTAACTATTTTACCACCTGAATATTTTGTGATTTAGTACATGATAAAGGTGAACAATAAAGAATATTTCTATTAAAAAAAAACACCTCATGAATGCCCTTCTTATTTCTTAGGGCTTTTGTGTGGTGCCAGTGATGAAATTTGAAACAAATTATTATGAGGATGTCTGGCATATCTAACTGTTACATTTTTAAGAATCATTCAAGATACACTAATCCCATGCAAATCTGAGGCAATGGTAGGAAGATCTGGAAGTGTTATCACAAGGTTTTGAGTGTATGAATGTCTTTAAGTCCGATATAACTTTAATTCTCTAAAAAAATATATTTAATTTACTTTCTATTGCACTACTCATGTGCTGGGATATTGATGTTAGTCAGACTCATTTATAGCCCAAATCACTGAAAAATGATTCTGACATCAAAATGGTCTTCTGCTTTCTGATATTTCAGCATAGCCTTTAGTCTACTTACAAGACTACTACATGTTCTCCAAAAGCTAACATGAAAGCTTCCCATCAATCATTTGTACTTGATTAAGGCACCCTGTGTTAGTATCAATATCAGCTTCCCAATTACCACCTTTCAGCCTTCCTCAAAATCTAGGACCTAAACTTTCAAAATATTTGTTTTACATTTAATTGTTTTAAAAAATAAAACAAGTAATCAAAAAAAAAGAGAGAGAGAGAGAGAGACATATGAGATAGATTGAGAATGATTTGCTAAAGTCAAGATTCAGTATGAATTAAACAATTTGTATATCCCATGTAGATGTTAGTCATACAACAGTCACCAGGTTTGTTTATAACATTTATAGAATCATGTTGCAGGCAGAAACAAGGAGACCTTAGGACAAAAGATGCCCATTAACACATTTCTTTCCTAATCCAAATGTTGATTACTTTCTGACTGAAGGTAAGAAGGTTTATGCAGGCAATGGGTAAAAACTGATTTAGAAAGTAGAGACAAATATCTTCAATAAATCTAAAATGCCATACAATATTACAGTTACATAATTTTACATTATGGAGAAAACTGCAATTTGGGGTTATAAATATTTTTATTCATTTGGTCAGCATACAATCATAAATATGGTATATTCTATATGCATATTTCCATATGATAAGTATCTAGAACATGCATTTGCCTATAACTATGCTAGATTGTGATGAACTTAAGGTGGGGATTGTCTATTATTCATCTTTGTATTCTCTCATTTCTCTTTTTTAAAGATTTTATTTATTTATTCAAGAGAGACACAAAGAGAGAGGCAGAGACATAGGCAGAGGGAGAAGCGGGCTCCCTGCGGGGAGCCAGACGTGGGACTTGATCCCTGACCCCAGGATCACACCCTGAGCCAAAGGGAGATGCTCAACTGCTGAGCCACCCAGGCGTCCCTGTATTCTCTATTTCTTGAGCAGTCTCTGGCACATGGTCAGAGTGTGTATGTGCCATTTAACTAAATGAATGAATAGATCCACGAGGCAGGGAAGATGCATGGTTGAACACATATAAATATGCGACTATATAGAGAGAAGTTTCATAAACATATGGGGTGCTTATTATGAAGAATGTGTAGCACCATTCATAAGAACTTGCTTTCAATTAGTTGTCAGTCAGTCATTTCTCACTAAAAGGAATATTGATCCACTACGGGAAACACTTCATATAAAAGAACCACAGTAATAGGCAAATATTTTCTTCCTTCTTTCCTTCGTTTTTTTTTTTTTTTCTTATTTCCTTCTTTCTTGGCTTCTCTTTTCCCTACCTTCCCTCTTTCACTCATTAATTCTTCCCTTTATAAAATCAGGTGATACCATTCTAGCAACTTGGGCATGAAAAAAATTTACTTATTCGATGATACAAATTGTGTGATATTTCATTTCTTGTCTCAGGATGCAGTCAACAAAGAAATGTTTTTTCTTTCATGACAAAAATTCTAAAAGTGCTTGCCTGATGAAAGCACTTGCCTGATGATATATATATATATATATATATATATATATATATATATATATATCAATTAAATGTAATTTAAGGGCAGCCCCGGTGGTGCAGCAGTTTGGCGCTGCCTGCAGCCCAGGGTGTGATCCTGGAGACCCGGGATCGAGTCCCACGTCAGGCTCCCTGCGTGGAGCCTGCTTCTCCCTCTGCCTGTGTCTCTGCCTCTCTCTCTCTCTCTGTGTCTCTCATGAATAAATAAATAAAATATTTTTAAAAAAAGTATTTAAAAAATAAATGTAATTTAATTCAATCATTTAATTTAAACTATTGTCTGAAATTAAAATGCTGGTATGCAGGGATACAAATTGCCATTTGTGTGAATTTGGAATCAGACAGACCTGTGTTGTAGTCTCTCCTCCCCTCCTCATAGGCAATTCATGCATTTCAGTTTTTTAGTTTATAGTAACAGGACAGAGAGAATGATACTTCCTGCTTTGTCACACATTGTCCATAGATATCGCCTCATATGACATCACCTTTGTTTTCCCCTCAAATCCACATCCTTTTTAGTTTGTTATTTATTTTTTATGTTTTCCTTTTACTGCCTCAAAAGATTTTTCCTTATTCCTTCCTTGTTTTTTGCAAGGTAAGTTGATTATTTTAAAATCCAAAAAAAAAAGCTTCCTTGGGATATTAAATGACATAATGATGTGTATAAAATTTACACATCATTTAACTTAATTTAATGCAAATGATGATATTATGAATATTAAATTATTAAATTTAAAGGCTGTATACCTCATGCCAATATCTACATAGTTGTAATTTCTGATTTGTATGCTCATTAGAGGAAGTATATTAGGCTTAAGATTTTATACTCCTTTAACATAATGACTTCTGTTACTGTCATACTATAGAAAAGGAGAAAGAACATATTTTCTTAAATAATGATAGTATAAGGAATCTTTAATTATTTTTTTACTCTGAAATCAACGTTGGTATTTAAACCATATGTGTCCAATCCTTTTCTGGAAAGTGTATAAAATTAGATGGGGGTCAGGTACGAGGCCTTAGAGTGACTATTTAGTTTTCTTGACTTTTCCCAGCAGTGGAATAGGAGCAAGAAATAAGCATTTTTTGTTAAAAGTATCTGAAATTGTGATTGTTTTCTATTGCAGTAAAATCTGGGGAAAGCAGTCTAAATAGAAAAAAATATTTAATTGTTAAAGAAGCAACATTAACAAATGAAAATATTATGTGGTTATATTGTGGTTTCTTTGGTTATTCCGATTTGCTGATTATGTGAAATCATATATATGATTATGTGTCCCCAAATCAAGGGAAGATAATGTGAGAACATCAAAGATTTATAACTGTAGCTGCCCAATATATATAACTCTGTAGTAAATGCTCTTTGTTAAGTAGTGCCACTGTACTGTCAAGGCGAAAACTAGACTTAAAAACTTGTACAGAAAGATGTGATATCTGTATTGTGTGTTTTCCCCACGGCACTGCCGGCATGGTGAAAGCTAGGACAAGTTACAACTTGTTACCTGGGATCATATAGGATAGCTATTGATGTGACAGCTTTTCTTGGCCTTACTACTCCAAAAGACGTGCACATCTCGTATTTTCTGTTTTGAACATATGCCATGGGGCAGGAAAGCAAATAAGGAATGTGCAATGACCTGACTCTTACAATGTGGACAACCCAGGCCCCTAAAGTTGAATTGCTCAATACCCCTGCTGAAAAGTTGTGATCTGTTTGAAATCACTCATGACAAGTTCCTTGGTTCTTCTCAAATATTCTCTACGGGGCCACAAGGTCGCTGGTCCACATGGAGAAATGCTGCTCAGCCTGACAGCAAGACCACAGAGAGCAAACCCTGTAGTCTCCTTTCTGCAAGACCAGTATTTTCAGAAACCAAGGCCTTAATTAACTGCAACCTAGAGAATAATTCCTATCTCTTTAAAATTTGTGACAGAAACAGAACTCGTTATCCTCTTCCCAAAAGTCCCGCCAAAGGCTTCTCTAGTACTTGTACATTTTCCTTACGTGTTTCTCACCCTAAGGACTTAGAAAATAATGCTGAACTTTTAATAAAATAATTAGATTGGAACAATCACAAAACCAAAGACAATGATGAAACACCTAATGCAGATTTCTCTCTTAATGAATGTCCCTTTGGTATTTATATATTTGTTTTGCATCTTTCTGCATTTAAAAATTCTACTTCGAAAATGATTATAAAACTAATTCTCCTGTGTGTTTTCTAAGGAAATTGAGGGCAGACCCATTGTCCTTTCTTTCTCAATAGGACTTGAGCTGGGCTTTACTTACTATAGGTCCCCTCCCAGTTACTATCCGTGCACTGCTTGCATTTTATTTATGCCACATAGCACCTTATTTTCAATAAGAAGCACTTTAAAAAAAAAGCTGCACTTTATTTTTCACCTTCAGACTCCTAGAAGCCCAGATTATACCAGGTTCTGATCATGTATGTCTGGTGTATTACAATGGCTTTAAGATTTTCCTTTTTAATTTTTTTAATGTTTATGTTGAAGAACAATACTCTATGTTCTTTACATATATTATATTTCTTAATCCTATTGTTTCTAAAATTGTTTCTAAAACAATTTTAGAAAGTACATGCTATTAGCATTTCCATATTAAGATGACAAAAGAGCCAGAGGATTAAAACTAAACAACCAAAACAAACTGCAATCCTGAGATATAATATCCTCTATCACTCGGCTCTTGTATGCCTTGTTTACCACAAAACACTTTTAAAAAGTCATTTTTTTAAAGTCATTTTTTTAATTGAAAAATATCTTTGTCCTTTTCATTGCAAATTGGGATTAATTTTTAAATCTCTCTCTCTCTCTCTCTCTTCTTTTTTTTTTTTTTTGCAAACCCATAGCTTCTTGTTCCAGCATAGCACCATGTCATCAAAATCTATCTAAAACATTCAGATGGCTGTGATATTCCATATTTCAAACATTATCAGTGTTCCTCTATTGCTTATGGAATGAATTTCAAATTTCTCGCTAAGCATTCTATATTCCTCAGAATTATTTCACTGTCTAATATCATTGTCCAATCCTCCTTTATAAGCATTATTTATTTACATTACTCAAATCCCCAGAGCCCCTGGCATGTTCCTTCTTCCCTCATCTTTTTCTTCAAATAGACTCACAGGCCCTCAAGGGCAGGGGCTATATCTTACTTTCCCCTTCTTCCCTGTCTATTTTTGATAGAGATTCCCAGACCAAAAACAATAAACAAACAAAAAGCAAGGAGAAGAGACAACAAAAACAAATAAAATTATGTTCTTCTAATAAGTTAAGATGTTGAATTAAACCTACTTAGATCTTTACAGAGAGCTATTTAACCTGGATTCCAGAACACTCAGGAAACACCTCAGGGTAGCGTTAGATGGTATCATAAAGGTGAGAAAGAGAATAACAAATCATGATAAGATCAATCACTTTTCTGTTTTTTTCCTGACTCTTGTAGTTTTGAAAACTTAATAACAAAGTAGGATGTGGTATTATAATGATGACAGAAAGATGATCATATCATAGGCTGTCAGATCTCACAATACAATATAGGCACCAAGAAATTATTTTTTAGCAACATTAGCTAAGAACATACTATGTGCAGAACATATGCTAGCTATTAGGGCAAAATAGATAAATCAGACACAACTTCTTACTTGAAGGAATTTACAATCTTCCAGAGAGAAACAGACATATAAATTTAAAGAAGCCATAGAGTGTACAACAGGCAACATTCCCAAGCCAATTTCATAGAAATATGTTCCATGTCCAAAGGCCACACACAGATGAGAGGTCAATTCTAGCCATAAAATATGGAATATCATAGTGGAGTATGAAAAATGGAAGCACACACACATACTCTCACGAATGATCAAAGAAAGGAGATAATTTCTTTGGAAACCATTTTTTCCTAAAAAATATGAACAAAAAAACCAGATACCCATAAAAATCTAACTAAACCAAAAAGGGGGAAAAAAAAAAAGAAAAGGTAATAGATTGGGGGGAAATGCTCATAGTACGTTATTTTTAGCTTTTGTTTGAAATGAAGAAGTAAAACATAAAAACTAACATCACTATCTTGTTTTTGACCAAATGGAGAATGGTTCTTGCCATGGGCAAGAAGCAATAATATATATTATAAGAAATGTCTTGGAGCTCTGCCATTTTCAAAACAGTCAGTGCCTGAATTGATAGGATTTCAGAAGCCATGCACTATCAGAGTTAGATCTTTTTGGTTCTCTTTTTTCAGATGACACAAATAAGTTTAAAAACTACCTTTTTTCTTCTCTTTTTAAAAAAGTATATATTATACAGAAGACTATTTTTAAAAAGTAAATATTACCCAAATTCTCCAATAAGGGATAACCATTAGCCTTTAAGCTACACAGGTCAAATATTTTTGTGTTTTGTTCACGGATTAACTCTTTGGTGCCTAGGATATTGTCTGGCTTATAGTAGGTGCTCAATAAATACTTGTTGAGGAATGGCTATAGGAAGAGAAGATTGACAGTATTTTTGTTCTCTCTAAGAGGGCAAAATATGAAACAATCAAGGGAACCGACACCTAAGATTCTAGTTCTTATAGACTTATATACTAGACTAGGGGTTATAATAAGAAATAAGTGAAAAGAACTATTATCTTTTGAGCTTAAGTGTAAAGAGACTACTCATACACTTAGCTAAACCTTGGCATATTATTTTAAAGTGTCAGAAAAATAAATTACGAAACCATAGAGAAATACTGAATAAAAATATTTAATCATGAACCACAAATTTTATGATTAATTCTTCAGTTACTGCATAGTATGAACAGATTTTCTATTATTCTTAGTGTTGCTGCTAATGGACATTTTGTTTTCTCAGTGTCTTCTTAGATGTTTTAGAGGGGTTTGGGGAGAATTTGTATCTGTGGTTGTGACTCCAACCAAATTTTAAATCAGGTTGAAAGCAAAACTTCAAATGGGACTCAGATTTAAATATATTATGCCTCATAGACTTATAAGTGAATGGTTAGCCCAAACTTATCACTTTACAGATAAGGAAAATGTGACACAAAAAGACATTAGTCACTTGCCCAAAATCATAGCTAGTGTCATTCATATATTCGATACATTTGGACCTAATATTTCCATTTCTGGGTGTTAGTCTTAGAAAACTAATGAGAAATTACAAACATATTTAGATACATGTTTGTATCTTTGGGGGGAAAAAGTTAACACAAGAACACAAGAATAAAACCGCACACCTAATAACTGAATGATACATGGTTAATTATATAAAGTAGGGAAAATGCAGACAATGGAACACTGGGCAACCACTTAAGAATAAAAGCATCTAATTATATATGCTGACAGGAATGGTGTTCAGAATGCATTGCAAAGTAAACATAAAAGAATGTCTATCATGTGATCTCATTTTAGTATCTAATAAGCTGCAAGTGTATATTTGTGTTAAGAAACTGAATGAACAGAAACCAAAAACAATAGTGGACTTATACTGGGACTTATCCTATCAACTACCTTGTTTCTCAGACCTTTGGATTTGGACTGAATTACACCAATGACTTTCCTGGTTTTCTCTCTCATTCTCTCCCTACGCGCGCGCACACACACACACACACACACATCCTCGTGGTTCTATGTCTGACTAATGTGATATATGTAGTTATTATATATAAATATATATAACATATAATATACAAATATATATTACATATTATAAAATACTTTCCTCATTAAATTTTGATTCTTTTCTTCTGAGAAATTTAGCTAAGCCCGAGTCAGTTAAGATTTACTATTCACTTTCCTTGTGCCACATACAAAGGGTATCTGAGTTGAGACTATTAGGATAATAAGAGGTAAATGGAAAAAAGGAGAAGCATTTCAATTCAATGAGCTGTTTGAGCAGAACATCTAAGAGTGGAATGGTCCTGCGGTAATGTGACAAGGCTATGTGTGTGTGTGTGTGTGTGTGTGTGTAAGTATGCTAGTAGTGATAGGAGAAGTAGGGTAGCTACAAACGTGATTTTATTATTGGAAGAGGAAATGTACTGTAAATATTGCTGGGAGATAATGCTGTGAATGTTTTAAAGAAAGTTAAATCCCATATAAATGAAAGTCTGACCCTTGCAAGTTATCTTAGAAGTAGGAATACACAGTTAACTTGATACTGAGTTGAATAGTTCTTCACAGTATTGATTTTTAAACCTCACAACAAAAAACATATAACAGCCAAAATATTGTCAAGATAGCACACATTAGATTCTTTTAAATTTGGTTTTAACCTAAGCAATATCACTTACTTTAAAAATATCAAAACTCTCTCAAAATAAGCATAGAAAATCCTATGTTTTATTTTTCTCTAGGATTTTCTGTGGAGTTTCCTTTTTCCTCCATATGTAGTAATAAGTGAAAATGTCCATCAAGAGACAAAAGTGAAGGCTTTCAAAGAACAAATCTATTTCTTAACTTGAAGGCTACAGTAATAAAATTTCTATGTGGAAAAAAAATCTGTCACCTTCATAGATCTGAATGCTTTATAGACTTTCCAAATGTGTATTAAGTCCTGCACATTCAAATAGTTTTCCAGTCTATGAAAAAAAAAAAATGTACTACCAACAAAACTTAAGCAAGCACTATATCTTATCTTTTAAATTTTTTTTTAATTTTTTATTTATTTATTTATGATAGTCACAGAGAGAGAGAGAGGCAGAGACACAGGCGGAGGGAGAAGCAGGCTCCATGCACCGGGAGCCCGACGTGGGATTCGATCCCGGGTCTCCAGGATCGCGCCCTGGGCCAAAGGCAGGCGCCAAACTGCTGCGCCACCCAGGGATCCCCATATCTTATCTTTTAAAGCATTTTTTTGTTTCCTGTAAGGCTTTTTTTTTTTTTTTTTTTTTCCTGTAAGGCTTTTAGATGAAATAGTACACACTAGCTTTTCATTAAAAATACGTGTCCACTACCAATTGATATCTGAGGCTGAAATCTGTATTTCCAAAAAGCTCCCCTCATAAGGATAATTGACTATTAGGAAGATATCCCAAGGGCTTAATATTCTGCTGTCATATAGAATTTTCAAAACATCTCCCTTAATGGCCATCCAATGGCAAAATCCAATAAACCATTTATAATTTCGTATCCTCCTTAAACTGTCTGGACTTTTTCTTTTCTTTCTTTCTTTCTTTCTTTCTTTCTTTCTTTCTTTCTTTCTTTCTTTCTTTCTTTCTTTCTTCTTTCTTTTCTTTCTTTCTTTCTTTCTTTCTTTCTTTCTTTCTTTCTTTCTTTCTTTCTTTCTTTCTTTCATATTCTTTCATACTCTCTACTCCTTTGAATTGAAATAATCTACTTTGACAAGTTTCCTCCAATTTCTATTTTTCTCATTTACTTTTGTTGATTCCTTTATAATATAGTATCAAACAGTAGTCTTTTCTAGATTCCATCCTTAATCCTCTATTCCTCTTTCTACAAACCCACTCTCATGTCATGGCATAAAATGCACCTCATCAAGAGGCCCCAATATCTCCCTCTAGTCTTCTCTCTTCCTATTTTGCCACATAGGCTAAATTCTGTTCTCAGCAATCATCACCTTACTTTCAAATATATTCTCTATCTCCTTAAAAAAAGATTTTTAGTCATTCCCCATCTGTACAAATACTATACTTTTTTTTTTTTTACTGTGAAACTATCACTTCATCTATGAAGTTTTCCTCTCTCCAACTAATCATCATTAATTGATCTCTATTGAGATGTTTTCCCACAACACTTTGGTCTTATTTCTTTTTTTGTTTCTTAAGTTTGTCTCAAATGTTTATTTAAATTCCAGTTAGTTAAGGTATAGTGTAATATTAGCTTTAGGTCTAGAATTCAGTGATTCATTACTTACACAGAATGCCCAGTGCTCATGACAAGTGCCCTCCTTAATTCACATCACCCACTTCACTATTATAACAATTGCCAAATGGAATTTTAAGTTTTTTAAACCCATTCATCTACTAAAATAAATTTTAAGTTCTTCAAAAGTAAAAACCATGTTGGAATTAGTATAGCATAAGGAGAGTAGTACAGTGTAAGAGTTATAACCGGGGCATGAACTTCAGAATCAAAGAAATGTTGTTTGAGTCCCATTCGTTCTTAGTATGTAACCTCAGTGTTATAGTCTGTGAAATGAGGATAACAATTACATGATGATGATGATGATGATAATAATAACAGCATAATATTCTAACTTTACATAAAATATATAAAGTGCCTAACATAGTGCTTGACAGAAAGTATTTGCTAAGTCAGCTTTAGCTCTTATTAATTATCTTTCCAAATTTACATAGGGTCTCTTTCATTATAGGTTATCAATAAACATTTGGCAAATGAATGAATGAATGAATGAATGAATGAATGAATGACAGCAGAATGTCATTCTCTCCTCTATGCTTCTTTTTATAGCTTAAGATATTTGAGGGATTCAGTAAGAATTACTGCTACCATCAGAATACATTTTAGGTTGTAAAAAACAAAGGCATGGACAAAATTCCCATAAAACCAAATGCACATAGAGACTAACATATGCAAAAGTAAAATAATTTTCTTCTAAATCTTTCCAATTAATGTATTTTTCCTCGCTGAGTTTAAAAAACAGGCTGATTATCATCTTATAAGGCCAGGTGCCTCTGATGATACTTGGTAAGAGTCAAAAGTGGAGAACATTTTTGTGGGCTGCTATGCCTATGAAAAATGGATTCTGGGGATACAGGGGCATTCTGTGGGCAGGCATAGTCCTACACCTATTTATGGGAAGGAAGGAAGAGGGTGGGTCTGAAATGTTATGTGTACTTTGCCTGGACATAATGAAGAGGGACAAGATTAATGAAGACTGGGCCCCAGAATAGGCATTACCGGTGTCCTGAAAATGAAGTAACATGGGTACCTAGATCAATGTTTGGCTAACAATCACTCTGGACTTAATAACTCTGAAATATCCACTAATCTCTTGCCCTTGCTCTTCTTTCCTCCAATTGCACTGCCCAGGTTCACGTGCCCATCACTTTTCTCATGAAGTCATGCCAAACCTTATCAGGTAGGGCCCTTGCAGCTGGTCTCAAGGCTCTCCCACACACATCAATGAGCATCACCTTCAAAAGCCAACTCCTTCATCTCAAGCCTCTGCCTCAAATCTCTTTGGCTGATCATTCATTTCAGGATCCTATGCAATCCCCTAACTTTGGCATAAATAAGATTCTAATTTATCTTTTCAGTTTTGTGTCTTTGTGCCCCTCCCCCTCCCAACTACAGTCACCCTTCATTCTAGCTATACACAACCACTCACAGTTCCCCAAATAAGCCATTAAGTTTCACATCCATGTCTTCGCTTATGCTATTCTTTCTTTGCAGAATGGTCTTCCCAACCTCACTTAGTATCATGAACTACATAAACCACAAAACATTGCCTTTTCTGTTAAGCTTCCATTTCCCATTCTGAACAAATCACTTGCCCTGCTAAGACTTCACTGCCCTCTCTTTTTTACCTGTGTTCACACTTATATTATTATAAGTTAATTAGTTGTGTATGAATTTTCACCCCATTAATTAATGAGCTCCTTGATGCTGGGGGTTAAATTCCATTCATCTTCACTTGTCTAGGATTTAGCATACTCTCAGAGTCAATAAATATTTGCTGAATGGCTGAAGAAATTTAGGGTGGAGCCATGTTGAGGTAGAACTGAAGAGTCTCCTCTGTCTTCACTTACACAGGTGCAAACCTGAGTATGAACTGAAAAGTCAATGCCTTAAAAGATCAGTTTACATACACTTTGTAGACTAATACTTAAAGTGTTATTTTTGGATGTAGTTTATGTAGGAATATTGGTTTGACATATTCAAATATCTTCTAGAAAAAAAGAAGGAATACCAATTTTTCCCTGTTTAATTAGTTTAATCACTTCTCATATTTTTTTGGACAATTATCTAAAGAATGACATTTTTAAATAAAAAAAATAGTTCGTTTGTGAACAAAACTGTAGAGTTTTGATAATGAAACATCTGAATTTCAATACAATTGTGCTTCAAGACCATTACTAAGTATACTGTGACACCATCATGGGGTTAGTATGAGGCGCCAGTCATGGTCTCTGTTTATGACATGGGATATAAAGGGGGATGTCACATATGATCCATCTCTAAAGCTCAAAAGCAAAATGCAGAAATAACTTCCATCATGATAAACATTGATAGTTACCCCAAAGGTGGTCCCTGAAATTTCTCAGAGCAAATAAGTTTATTTGACATGGATGGACAAATTAGTTGAATTAGGAGAGAAAGATTTAAACTATTAGGAAACAAAATTTTTACCATGTACCTATTTCTTCTATAAAGAAGTCTTTCTGGTTAAAGTAAGAGTGTTCTCGGTGAACATTTGGGAAACAAAAGAATGTATTATTATTTCATCAGCACTTGAAATGAAAAGTCAGTTACTGAAAAGAAGCCACTATTCCAAATATAATATAGACTATAGCAATAGGGTCTAAAAACCCCGCTTCTGTACTTCCCTAATTAAATGCGACTATTCTAGGAAATGTATTTTTATTAGACAGTTCCATGAGCTTTTTCATTCCCTCTGTTATATTTCTAGACTCTCTAGCTGACTGTGGTGCATACACTTGTCGGTGAGCGAAGCAAAGGTTAAGTGTGTGTGACACAGATGAGCCCCGAGATTAAGTATACACTGTGAAATGCATGTGGATGTTCATGATTTAAACCAATGAACTGTGGCCTGAAATGATGTCACACGAAGCGCAGTGGTAAAGTGGAAGGTTAAACCTACTTGCATCTCGGCTCATTAAACGCAGTTAAAGTGCAAATCCCCTCATTCTGACAGTAGTGATCACAAGGGTTCTCTTTCTGGTCACAGCGCTGACTTTTAAACCCCACAGAGCATCTGCAGAATTTCAGTAAAATACAGCTAAATAAAGCGTCTGACTTTTTTTTTCTAAATATGTTTCAAATTTATTTCATACAGAGATAGTAACATATGAATAAAACTTTGTAAAGTACGCTCATTTCTCTCTCATTCACACTTATCACATGCTGCTCTGACAAGGTGGGGACAGAACGTGGATGTGGATCAGAGGTAGACGTCATCCTTCTAGTGCAGCGGTGATCAAAGAAAACTCAAAATAGAAACCACGTAAGTGGAATGGTTTTATTTCCAGTTGTCCATTATGGACAGAGGGAAGAATATTAAATTATAGATTTTCTCACAAGCAGAGAATCTCCAATACTTTCCAAATGTTTAAAAACCCAGATTCAACTTCATGAATTCCAAAGGAGACAGGGGCTTAATAGGCTTACATAATATAACACTCTAAACCTGATACACACATCAAATAGCATTATACATTTGAAAAGATACCTCAAGTTCTTTTGAAAAGAATGGATGTAAGTACCAAGTGTTCACAAATATGATTATGCCTGGGTTTCCCATATCTGAATAAGGTCAATGAAATTAGAATAATTTTCCCTGGCATTTCCAACTTCAAAGATCTGTGAATGTCTTTAATGTGTATGATGCTAATAATTGAATGAGCTCTTCCTTATGAAATCACTCGCAAATTGATAAAGGAGGAGATTTTGCAGCACACGAGCCACTGAGGGACAATACTTGATCAGAGATGTCCATGAAACATTCACTTAAAATGGATCACTCCCTCCACCACCAAATAAAATGGAGAACAATAGAGGAGGGATTCCATGTACATACAAAGTCATTCCACAAAGTGCCCACAACATTATACAATACTCACAGACACACAGGTACATTTGTCTCAGGGTCCAGCTGGCATGTGCCACCATTGTAACAGTAGCCATCACATAACTGACAGCTAGAGGCAATCTTTCCATTAGTGCAGCTGCAGCAACAAAGAAAAAAGAAATCTCATTGTTACTGGCATCATTATTGTTGAAAGCTGACATAAACTCTCTGCAGATGAGAATATTCATCATAGAGGAGTAATGGAGGCCTGGCTAAAAGTAAGTTTTCAGAAAGACAGACTTCCTGGAGGCAAAGTTGTTTTTTTTTTTTTTTTTTTTAACAAAATGATGAAAGACAAATGTTTTCTTTTAGTAATTTTCAAATTTTCAACCCATTTGCTTAATATAAAATTTTAATATAGCTATATATATGTGTGAAAAAATATGCTCTAATGTCAATCACTTACACTACAGGGAGACGTTAGCATTCATTTATTCCCTTTTCATATAACTAGGGTTTGGTGACATTGGTGTGAATTATAAATCACATGATCAAATATTCTGGAAGCAAATGCTTCAGCTATTTCTCGTAAACTGTAAAATCTGGTCCAAAAAAACTGTTAGGAGTTTCAGATTCCAGGTTTTGTAAGAAAATATAGGATTATCTGATAGTCATTTTATCCCACTGTTTCTCTTTGATTATGTATTGTAATTAATGTCAATTTTTTTATTCTAACACACACAAAAATCATGGTAATTTCATTGAAAAAATAAACAGTAGTGTTGTGTTATAGGAACAATATGTAGGATGGCAACAAGGTAATGAGTTAGGCTTTCTTGGGAAAATTATGGAAACTATTTTAATTCACAGCACATTACATGTCTGAGATAAGAATAAACACTATGGCTATTGCTATGGAAAAAAAAACCAAGCATGACATTAATGGGAAAATACAGAAATTTCTTACTTGCCATGTTATATTTTGGTATAAATGAATAATATTAGATTGGACATTGGAAATTATTGGGGGAAAAGACAAAAGTACATCCACATTCTAAATTAGCAAGAGATCTCTTGTATGAGAAATAGGGTGATAGAATCATATAAGCCTTGGCTCAAAGCAGAATTACAACAGATCATGCCACTATTCTGATTATGAGATCATGTTGCACTAGGTGTCATGAAGCAATCAGTGGTGTCACCATAAATCTGGATATAAGCTTGACATGTAAATCAGGTTGCAATATCACTGATCACTTTGATCCTCTCCGTGATGGACATCTATTGCGTTACATCCATCACAGGGTAATTCCCAATGATCGGTTAGATGCCTAAAATGATCAGTTAGCGATCCTAATTAATTCATTCCGTGAATGTTTATTTCACCTCATGTAGGTGGTGAGGCTGCTGAAAAAAAACACAAAATGGCTTATCTTTTTTCCAGATGTTTAATTTAAAGGTATTTTTTAAGAGCCTAGATTTTAAAAATCACATTTCTTTTCAAGATGAACAGAAGCAATGAGTCAACTATGTACACACTCTAAAATGGAGATATGTGAATGTAGAGCCAAACATGAAGAAGGAAGCAGTAGTTAAAAGTTCCTAAGATTTAGCAAAGAATACCTTAAATCTAGAGGCATTGAATATGGATACAAAGTGAGACAAGTATACATTTAATGGTATTGGTGTCTGATATGTTAAATGGATCTGTATTTCCTTGTCCCCCATCTCAGCCTCCTTAAAAATCAAAGAGCAGAAAGTTACAGTTTCTTGTTCTATGAAAAGGACAACGCCAGAGAGAAAACATAGCTCATTTTATATTAAAGGATTTCCTACAAAAAAGATAACTATACACCAAATACCAGCTTTTAACAGAAAGAAAAAATTCTAAGTATTCATTGCTTTTATCTCCTGCTTTCAGGAGTTATAAAAGATATTGTCTCTTTCTCCTTCTAATAGTTTTATTTGCATCCTAAATTGAAGACAGACATTTGTATATATTTCAAATGTGAAATACAAATTACTCAAATCATTATAATGCTTCAAAGAGTTCAGCCCATGTTTTAATGCAAGTTTTATTCATAATTTCATTTCTTGGAGGCATGTCACACACACACACACACACACACACACACAGTTTGTGATATATCTCTTTCCAAAAGTTAATTACCAGTTGTCCATTACACACAAAGAATTGAAAAGGTATTATTTAGGCTATTCAAAATTATGATCAAGTCTTTCTTCATCAATACTTACTTGGATTTCCACAAAGGAGAAAAATATACAATTAGCTCCATTTTTAAAGATTATATTTATTATACTTGACAGAGTATCTATTCTAGTTGACAGCTCATAGACTGTGCATTAGAAACACACCTGACTATTTGTAATCACAAGTATAGTGGAGGCTTGAATTTTCATATTTAAGTAAAGATTTACTGTAATTCAGTTGTGTTTTTTGTTTTAGTGTAAGTTATTTACCTATGAGACAGAAATTCTAACATAGTGTAAATGTCATTTAATGCTAAGATGAAAAATATCATAGAAATGAAGACAAGTTTGTCTTCATTTGTTTCAGAATACGCAGAGTCTTGTTTGTATTATCACACTTTTATGTATCTAGCCTATTTGATCAAGTATTATACGTCTATTTTTAAACTTCCTCTATCTACTCATTTTGCTAACAACTGTTCTTATTTATCCATCTGACATATTCTTTCCCAAAAGGATCCTTTAAGAGTCCAAAATCACAGTGTTGGATCTTCGTGGCATGCTCAGATTATGAGGTTCTGGTGTTTCTGGATGAAGCTAATTTTCTCTGTAAGCAGGCAGTACTGAAAGCCCAGAGTCTCACTCTTCTTCATATGGAACTTCCCCTTGTAATGGAAATAGGGTGTCTGTCTCTACATGAGCTTTCCTAAGGAAAACTGGGAAGGCAATTGCAGTTTTTAGCCTGTCTTAGATGATAGTCTAGTATTTCCTGTATGAATGGAATGGAGTTGCAAGCAAGAGACTACAGTGCATTTCTGATATGGTGTATTGGACGTAGAGAAAAATGTATGTTCGTTCACTAATGGAAACAAAGTTCTGTCTTGCTAAAGTTTCATCACAAAGAAGTGACGAGCTTAATGAGCAAATATGATTTTGGTAGTTTACATGAAAATGCATTTGCTTTTATATACTTATCAAAGGCACATATTTATAATTAGTCATATTTTCAATTACTTTACTTAAAAAATAATGTACTTTCAAATGACCCAATTTGAGGGTTTGAGTAAATGTCATTCATAATGATAATACAAATCATATTTAGAGTAAATTCTAAAATGAGAGTAAATAAAAAATAAAAAATGTTGATGCTGTCTGTAATAAAATTTTATTGGGCCTTGTTTGGCAGAGCAACATAATTCAGGGCTGGCATCCTCACAGAGCTGTCTCAGTGGAAGCCATGGCATGAACACTTTACAGCATGCTTCTCTATCTCATATTCTCATTTATTATACTCCTAAGCAAGACAAGTGATGGAGTCCAGTGCTTCATAAGCCCTTCTTTTAAAAGGTTTTTAAAAGAAGTTCAGAGTAAGGACTGAACTCTAACCTCAGTGGCATCAACTTGTTTCGCGACAGGAATCCGAATGGCATTACCCTGTAGCTGCGATGCTGTTTTCCATTCACTTGATCTTGAAGTCAAAGGGCAAAAGGCAACGTAACCAAAGTCTAACTTCGACGTTTATATTGTAGTTGCCTCCTAGGGAACATTATTCCATCTACTTATTTTGGACCATAATACTTAAAGTCAGATAAAACCTGGAAGATCAAAATGTATTCCAGTAGACAGGTCTTTTGCTTCTCCCCCACAGGCTCATTTTGTAACAGAAAAATAAACACTCATCATCAATGATAATAATGAGACATTTAAAAGCCTGAGCTATTCTAATTTAGGGCTATTGCATATAGCTTTTTGAAGGTATGTTACATTTCACTATTTCTTGCTTATTATTAGGAATAGTCTATACAGCGAATGATCTGATCATATAATTACATGATTATGTGATGAATTTTCATGTTCTCCAGTAGTACATAGTAGGAGTTGAATAAGTTAATTTACTTGAAATGAACTGAATTTGATCTGTAATCAAACCAAAATAAGACAAAACAAAGATGCAATGGTCACTCTATAGAATTCTAGGATAAAAAAAAATTTACATGACTTTCACATTTATTGCTTAACTGCTAAACCTTTTGGCTTCAAATGCTTTAATAAATTAAGCTGTATGTCCACTTACTTGCAAAATATATCTTCACTGTCTTTATTTACAATGCAGTGCCCCCCATGGCACCTTATACATTTGTCAACCTCACATTTTGGACCTTCATAGCGTGTTGGACAGACACATTCAACACTTCCGTCATCTCCAATGGTACAGGATTCAGAATTCACACAGTAGTGATGACACACATCTAGGAAGAACGCACAACAGACAAAAATACATTATAATACAAGATGCTCTTCTTTTGTCACAATAAATGTAACCATTTCACTTAACATTTAAAAATGGTCAATCATTAAACACATATAAAAATAAGTAAATTGATTAAAACACCTACATATAAAAACAGCCAATCAATGAGTAGATTAATTTACAAAATCAGTTTGTGATAACGTGTAACTAGAATTCTTTAATAGTGCTATTGATTCCTCTTTTTTGCCAGTCAGGCATCATTTCATCTGCTTAAAAAAAAAAAAAAAAAAAGAAACAGAAAGGTAAGTTATATTGATAGGATGCTAGTTGCGATTCTGAATTTCAAAGTTTAAATTAACCAGGTTCCTTAGTTTCCTTCTAATAGACAATATTACTACTATTCTGAAATGCACAGAAATACTCAAGATGTCTTTGGAGGTCATTTATTGTTTCTTCTCCTTGCACCTTTTTCATCTGGAGAACAGGGTAGTATGTGGTAAGTGGGGGAATCCTACCTCTGCATCAGCTCATTGTGGTGCAAAGAAGCTTCCCTCTACACACAGCAGAACAGGGCCACTATTTCTGAACACCCGGACAAGTGAGCAAACAAGGAGATGTGTCTCTCATGGAATACCAAGAGAAAAGTGAACTGGGAAACTGATCCATCATAGGTGGGAAGTGAACAGAAGTCTAGACTATTTGTGGTTCCCCTCCTAGCTGAGAGCCTAACTTCCCAGCCAAACTTCCCTCCTCATGGAGGGAAAAACTCTATGTGGTGTGAGCCTTTTATTTGGAAAGATGTTTCTTTTCTAAAGATTTTATTTATTTACTTGACAGAGAGAGAGAACACAAGCAGGGGGAGTGGCAGAGGGAGAAGCAGGCTCCCCATGGAGCAAGGAGCCCAAATTAGGGATCCATCTCAGGACTCTGGGATCATGACCTGAGCTGTAGGCAGATGCTTAACCAACTAAGCCACCGAGGTGTCCCTGGAAAGATGTTTCTTACTGTACATTATAGATAGTTTTCTCAACTACTTGAGGAGACATCTTCAAATATTTCTATCCCTCTTGAGTGGGAATGAAAAAAATAAAGATCATGTAATAATACAATAGCCACACTATCTTTGTAATTAGACATTCTGACTCAGTCTTTTGAAGAACAGACAAGTGTATATGTATGTTTATATATGAACATATACTTTAACACATTCAGAATATTGAAATTCATAATACAATAATCTCAAGCAAAAGAACTGGTTGGATCAATCTCAGACTTTGTGTTTAGAAGCTGCAATTTCCGTTTAGCTAAGTAATTGTGAAGCAATGCTAAATGAGATTAGCTGAGATAAAAATCTCAATTTATAAACTTTAACCTGCCGTAAGACAGTTATAGTGGGTGAGGAAAATTAAAACATAATTTATAATCCTCATGTTTGTATATTTATCTAGCCCTTTATTAAATCAGACAGAAATTAAATTTATTGACAGCTTTGCTTCATATTTATGGTAATTTATTTCAAGCATTCTTATGCTTGCTCTTGCATTATGCCAAGTACCCTCATTGTGATTCAATGCTTCAGTCAATTAACATGGTTTTGGCTATATTTAAGAAAAGTAGCACTTTCAGAAGGTGAGAGACTTGAAGATCTAAAAACCAAGTCAGTGTTAGTATCTATCCATGATGGTGTCTGTTTGTTCCAGGCTTGGTGGCTATAGTGTACACATTACGAATTCTGTTTGTATTTATGAAGAATGTATGATCAGCAACTTATATGATCTTCTTGCCCCTATTCAGTGCAGAAATCTCTAAAGAATAGCTCTCATTAGTTTAGGTTGTTCAGTACCTCTTACTGACAAAGAGCTCTTTTCATTTCGCCCCCTCCAATTGCTTTAAATGTCATCCTTTCATCCTGGTTGTCCGATGGGACAGAGAAATTGGCTTATGTATCCTTCTAAGATCTTCATGTGATGTCCTTATCCATAGTGGATAATTCATCAAAATCATATAAGTGATTTATTTCCAAATGTAAATTCCAGTACTCATTCTTGTTACCACTGCCCACTCATGCCTAGATTCTAAATTCATTAATCTGAAATGGGACCCAGGTGATTCCCACGGGACTGGCTGAGGAACTAGAACTTGGGAACTGGGGAACATAAGAAATGGTGTTCTTATTAAACAAATTTCACCGATGAGTAAAGGACTACGTTGTTCAATAGTTCTAAAAGGATTGGATTTAAGTAAAATAGCTTCTTCCTTCCTTTCTTCCTACCTTCCTTCCTTCCTCCCTTCCTTCCTTCCTTCCTTCCTTCCTTCCTTCCTTTTTCCTTTTTTTTTTTTTTGAAAGACAGAGAGGGCACATGTGAGCAGGGGTGGGAGGAGCAGGGGAGAGAGAGGGAGAGAATTGTAAGTAGGTTCCATGACCAATGCAGAGCTCAATTTCATGACCCTGAGATCATAACTTGAGCTAAAATCAAGAGTCAACACTTAACCAACAGAGCCATCCAGGTGACACTAAAACAGCATATTTCTCAACTAACTTTGTGATCCTTAATTAAAATGTAATCTTTAATCCAAAATTTTGGAATTTTTTTTATTTTTTAATTTTTATTTATTTATTATTATTTTTTGGGAGTTTGTTTTTATAACCACATCACTGAGAAGACCCTAGAAAATAGAAAAAAATTGGGCTAACATTCTGATGGTTGATGATTGCACTATGTCACAGTGTAGCAAGGAACAGTTATTCCTTGCCTAGAGTGCTAAAGGGTAAAGTTAAATACTTCCCTACAATTTATTAACTATATGTAATTTTGATGCATAAATTAAATCTGCTTTAGACTAAGATTAAAAATGTGAGGATATACACAACTCAATGGTGTTCAGAGAAAAACAATTTAAGGGTACCTCGGTGGCTCATTCAGTTAAACGACGAGCTTTGGCTCAGGTCATAATCTCAAGGTTCTGATTTGAGCCCCACATTGGACTCGGAGCACAGAAGGGAATCTGCTTCTCCCTCTCTCGCTTCTTCTGCCCCTCTCCCTGCTCATGCTTTTCACTCTCTTTCAAATAAATGAATAAAATATTTTTTTAAAACATGGAAGTACAAATTAATACCTCAAAGAAATATCACTGCACTTCCACCAAATTGACAACAAATAACAGAAACTCTCATACACTACTAGTAGAAATATAAATTGGTTCAATTGATTTGGAAAACAATTAACAGTATCTACTCTATTTGAACATACCCACACCTTATGACCTAGCATTTCCACTATTAATATACATCCAAGAGGAAAGCATGCATATGTGCTCAAAAATATGTAGATAATATGCACAGCAACCTTTTTAGAAATAGTCCCAAACTGAAAATAATCCAAATGTTCATTGCAAGAAGAAAGATAAACTGTGGTTCACTCACACAGTGAACTATACATGCAAATATATGTATGTATATATACACACATTAATATCATAGATAAATAATAAAATGAAAACAGTGCAGCTTATAAGCAATAACATGGATGAATCTCACAGAAGTAAGGAGAAAAAAATCTGGAGCAAAAATATATACACTTTTTTTTATTAATATAAAATTCAAAAGGCAAAACTAATCTAGAGTTCTAGAAGTCAAAAAGGACTATCTTTGGGGAGATGAGAGGGGATAGTGATGAAGACCATCAAGGAGCATCTGAGGTACTAATAATGTTTATTCTTTACCTGCATGTTTGTTTACCCTGGTGTGTACACCTGATGATAACTTATTGAACTGTAAATTGGTGATTTTAAACTTTCCTATTTATGTTATGCTTCAACAAAAGGATTTTTCTAACCTAATGGCAAATATACTACAATTACAATATTTTAGAAATTCTAGTTAATTTGCTAACTAGGCTAAATAGGTTTTCTCTTTATAGACACTTCTATTAAAAGGAATTCATGGTCTACTTTCACTGCTTTAAAGAAAATTCTCTACCCTTTAATGCTTTCAGTATTTTTTTCCTAGGATGTCAGAGGCACATTATTCAATGCAGTTGATTGGCCTCATGGCATAAAATGGAATCCAAAGAATGTAAAAGAAATGTTTGCTTAAGATAAAATTGTGAAATAGGCAGATATTAGAATTTGCACTTTAACAAATAATTCTAAATTGCATGCCGTTAAGCCATGCCACTTTTTTCCTTCTAAAAAAGGCAGAAATCATTTTAGACTCAGAACTCTTTCTCTACAGATATTCAAATGGAAGACATTTCATTTTCCCCAGTTCACATGCTTCACACTTGACGCTATGTTGAATTTCAGAGACAGAGAGCTGCTCACTATACTCTGACCCTGCCAGAGTTGCTTCCCAGTGCCTTTCTTTGAAAATGTTCTGACTGTCTCCTACTATTAGGCCTCAGATGTGGAGCATGCAGAAGTTGCTTGACTTATATG